>NW_026611030.1:0-134417 GCF_029499605.1 Hyla sarda
CATTTAATATATGGTCCCCAGATAGGGGACGTATCAGATATTAAACTGATAAGAACAGATACTGCACTTGATCTTAGCCAAAAGGCCGAGAAGCGATAACCGTGAAAGGGGCGGGCCCAACAAGGTCCCCTTCATGGGCACTATCACTGCTTGCTGTCAGGGAGGCTGCCAGACAATTTTCCATGCACACTCTGGGCTGGGGGGCAGTCAACCACCAGTACACACAGCAGAACCTAAACCCATACCATTATTGCTAAGCAGCAAGACAGGGGCCCATTGCACTCCCACGGGGCCTTTTTAAATGCAATCCATAACCCGGATTTGCCAGGAACCCTTCTTACTCCTCCTACTTGCATGTGACACTGGGCTTAGGATCTGCATAGGAAACACACACACAAGCACACACCTACCTTTGTTGCCTGCAGATGCCTCCTTGGCTGTCCCCAAACGGTATCAAACCAACACCCACGGGAAGCTGTAAGCATAGAGGACATGCCTGCACCCCATTGGACTTACCTGTGTGGGTTAAATCCGGGTTATTTGACAACCTATGGCGGTGATGGTTCTGCTCAGGCAGAGCAGTGCTGATGCTCCTCATAAAGCTGTCGCTGCTGTGAAGGTTCTAGGTGACATCACAAATCCCTATGGTTACATACACAACAAAGCTGGGTTGTTGTTGTTTACACTCTGCAAGGCCTGTGGAAGTGAGTGACATCATAGCACTGTAGTTCTGAGGGTTCAAGATGGATGCAACAATCTCCTGTTGCTTCTATGAAGGCCGTAATAGACGACATCACCAAACAGCTCCATAGTCACATACACAGCAAAGGAGAGATGTTGTTTACACCTAGTGATGTCAGTGGTATTGAGTGACATCACAGCACAGTGCTAAGGCTCCTGGGCCTGGACACAGCAGCGGCTGCAATATCTCAACGGAGAATACGTTTATATCTATGTGTGTGTGTGCGCATATATATATATATATATATATATATATATATATATATATATATATATTTCTCCGCCGAAATCACTTTTAAACCCATTTCCACCTTTTTTTCCCTTCTCTTCCTCTTACTTTTTTTTCACGTTTTTTTACGTTTTTCTCCTTTTCGCCTCTTTTCTGGGCGTATTATTCTTCTTTTTCTTCTTTTTTTTCGTCTAATGCATACCCCATCAGTGCAGCAATGCTTATTCAATACCGCCAGCAGATGGAGACACTGGGGGATAATTTTCTAAGGATTTATACTGATTTTTCCTGTCTGAATTTGTCGCACAGAAAGTTGCAGGCCAAATATGTGTGACATTTCTGCGACTTTAGCTTCTAGAGCATTTTTACAACATTATACATAGGTGCTGAATACATAAAAAGCGACTGTTCAGCGACAGACAAGTCGCATCGGCTGAAAGTAGGCCAGAATGTCAGTCCATGTTGGAGCAGGTTTAGATACAGTCTAAAGCATAGATCTCAAAGTCTGTGCACAGAATTTAGCAAGGGCCTCGCACCTTCTGATGCATCAGGTAGGTGCACAATAGCATAGCCTAACCCTCTGTACTTTGGTCTATATTGATGCGGGACATAGACAGCCAGCTGATGACCAATCCATTAGTGCAATGGATGGCTGGAAGCATTTGTCTTTGCCTTTGCAATACCACAGAAGCAATGCATGGTCAATGTACAGCAATGACACACCTGTGTGAACAGCCAGGAGACCCCCCCCCCCCCATGTTATGTTACATAGTTACATAGTTAGTACGGTCGAAAAAAGACATATGTCCATCAAGTTCAACCAGGGAATTAAGGGGTAGGGGTGTGGCGCGATATTGGGGAAGGGATGAGATTTTATATTTCTTCATAAGCATTAATCTTATTTTGTCAATTAGGAACATTCAGCACCCACCCGCTATCAAGGCAGCTGCCTATCATGTCATGCCCTACCTGCACAGGTGTGCTGGCTACTCAAATGATCCAATTAAGGAGGCCATTTAGTCAGCAGCAGCAGAAGTCCTGTGCCTGGACGCTCCAACAGGGGCCAGACACAAGCAGAAGCAGAAGCAGCAGAAGCAGCAGCAGCACCACCTTTTGTTTTTTGGCTGCAGCAGCAGCAAGGCCCACAGGGCTGGCTAGCTGGCTAGCCAGCAAGCAGGTAGCAATGAAAGTAGGAATCTTTCTTTTTAACCCTGTAAGGGGGTGGTGCACTGTACCCGAAGATACTGCCATATCGGGTCAATGCATAGGGCGACGGAAGCAAGCTTCGAAATCGGCCCCCGTTCTCAAAAATCCATTTAATATATGGTCCCCAGATAGGGGACGTATCAGATATTAAACTGATAAGAACAGATACTGCACTTGATCTTAGCCAAAAGGCCGAGAAGCGATAACCGTGAAAGGGGCGGGCCCAACAAGGTCCCCTTCATGGGCACTATCACTGCTTGCTGTCAGGGAGGCTGCCAGACAATTTTCCATGCACACTCTGGGCTGGGGGGCAGTCAACCACCAGTACACACAGCAGAACCTAAACCCATACCATTATTGCTAAGCAGCAAGACAGGGGCCCATTGCACTCCCACGGGGCCTTTTTAAATGCAATCCATAACCCGGATTTGCCAGGAACCCTTCTTACTCCTCCTACTTGCATGTGACACTGGGCTTAGGATCTGCATAGGAAACACACACACAAGCACACACCTACCTTTGTTGCCTGCAGATGCCTCCTTGGCTGTCCCCAAACGGTATCAAACCAACACCCACGGGAAGCTGTAAGCATAGAGGACATGCCTGCACCCCATTGGACTTACCTGTGTGGGTTAAATCCGGGTTATTTGACAACCTATGGCGGTGATGGTTCTGCTCAGGCAGAGCAGTGCTGATGCTCCTCATAAAGCTGTCGCTGCTGTGAAGGTTCTAGGTGACATCACAAATCCCTATGGTTACATACACAACAAAGCTGGGTTGTTGTTGTTTACACTCTGCAAGGCCTGTGGAAGTGAGTGACATCATAGCACTGTAGTTCTGAGGGTTCAAGATGGATGCAACAATCTCCTGTTGCTTCTATGAAGGCCGTAATAGACGACATCACCAAACAGCTCCATAGTCACATACACAGCAAAGGAGAGATGTTGTTTACACCTAGTGATGTCAGTGGTATTGAGTGACATCACAGCACAGTGCTAAGGCTCCTGGGCCTGGACACAGCAGCGGCTGCAATATCTCAACGGAGAATACGTTTATATCTATGTGTGTGTGTGCGCATATATATATATATATATATATATATATATATATATTTCTCCGCCGAAATCACTTTTAAACCCATTTCCACCTTTTTTTCCCTTCTCTTCCTCTTACTTTTTTTTCACGTTTTTTTACGTTTTTCTCCTTTTCGCCTCTTTTCTGGGCGTATTATTCTTCTTTTTCTTCTTTTTTTTCGTCTAATGCATACCCCATCAGTGCAGCAATGCTTATTCAATACCGCCAGCAGATGGAGACACTGGGGGATAATTTTCTAAGGATTTATACTGATTTTTCCTGTCTGAATTTGTCGCACAGAAAGTTGCAGGCCAAATATGTGTGACATTTCTGCGACTTTAGCTTCTAGAGCATTTTTACAACATTATACATAGGTGCTGAATACATAAAAAGCGACTGTTCAGCGACAGACAAGTCGCATCGGCTGAAAGTAGGCCAGAATGTCAGTCCATGTTGGAGCAGGTTTAGATACAGTCTAAAGCATAGATCTCAAAGTCTGTGCACAGAATTTAGCAAGGGCCTCGCACCTTCTGATGCATCAGGTAGGTGCACAATAGCATAGCCTAACCCTCTGTACTTTGGTCTATATTGATGCGGGACATAGACAGCCAGCTGATGACCAATCCATTAGTGCAATGGATGGCTGGAAGCATTTGTCTTTGCCTTTGCAATACCACAGAAGCAATGCATGGTCAATGTACAGCAATGACACACCTGTGTGAACAGCCAGGAGACCCCCCCCCCCCATGTTATGTTACATAGTTACATAGTTAGTACGGTCGAAAAAAGACATATGTCCATCAAGTTCAACCAGGGAATTAAGGGGTAGGGGTGTGGCGCGATATTGGGGAAGGGATGAGATTTTATATTTCTTCATAAGCATTAATCTTATTTTGTCAATTAGGAACATTCAGCACCCACCCGCTATCAAGGCAGCTGCCTATCATGTCATGCCCTACCTGCACAGGTGTGCTGGCTACTCAAATGATCCAATTAAGGAGGCCATTTAGTCAGCAGCAGCAGAAGTCCTGTGCCTGGACGCTCCAACAGGGGCCAGACACAAGCAGAAGCAGAAGCAGCAGAAGCAGCAGCAGCACCACCTTTTGTTTTTTGGCTGCAGCAGCAGCAAGGCCCACAGGGCTGGCTAGCTGGCTAGCCAGCAAGCAGGTAGCAATGAAAGTAGGAATCTTTCTTTTTAACCCTGTAAGGGGGTGGTGCACTGTACCCGAAGATACTGCCATATCGGGTCAATGCATAGGGCGACGGAAGCAAGCTTCGAAATCGGCCCCGTTCTCAAAAATCCATTTAATATATGGTCCCCAGATAGGGGACGTATCAGATATTAAACTGATAAGAACAGATACTACACTTGATCTTAGCCAAAAGGCCGAGAAGCGATAACCGTGAAAGGGGCGGGCCCAACAAGGTCCCCTTCATGGGCACTATCACTGCTTGCTGTCAGGGAGGCTGCCAGACAATTTTCCATGCACACTCTGGGCTGGGGGGCAGTCAACCACCAGTACACACAGCAGAACCTAAACCCATACCATTATTGCTAAGCAGCAAGACAGGGGCCCATTGCACTCCCACGGGGCCTTTTTAAATGCAATCCATAACCCGGATTTGCCAGGAACCCTTCTTACTCCTCCTACTTGCATGTGACACTGGGCTTAGGATCTGCATAGGAAACACACACACAAGCACACACCTACCTTTGTTGCCTGCAGATGCCTCCTTGGCTGTCCCCAAACGGTATCAAACCAACACCCACGGGAAGCTGTAAGCATAGAGGACATGCCTGCACCCCATTGGACTTACCTGTGTGGGTTAAATCCGGGTTATTTGACAACCTATGGCGGTGATGGTTCTGCTCAGGCAGAGCAGTGCTGATGCTCCTCATAAAGCTGTCGCTGCTGTGAAGGTTCTAGGTGACATCACAAATCCCTATGGTTACATACACAACAAAGCTGGGTTGTTGTTGTTTACACTCTGCAAGGCCTGTGGAAGTGAGTGACATCATAGCACTGTAGTTCTGAGGGTTCAAGATGGATGCAACAATCTCCTGTTGCTTCTATGAAGGCCGTAATAGACGACATCACCAAACAGCTCCATAGTCACATACACAGCAAAGGAGAGATGTTGTTTACACCTAGTGATGTCAGTGGTATTGAGTGACATCACAGCACAGTGCTAAGGCTCCTGGGCCTGGACACAGCAGCGGCTGCAATATCTCAACGGAGAATACGTTTATATCTATGTGTGTGTGTGCGCATATATATATATATATATATATATATATATATATATATATATATATATATTTCTCCGCCGAAATCACTTTTAAACCCATTTCCACCTTTTTTTCCCTTTTCTTCCTCTTACTTTTTTTTCACGTTTTTTACGTTTTTCTCCTTTTCGCCTCTTTTCTGGGCGTATTATTCTTCTTTTTCTTCTTTTTTTTCGTCTAATGCATACCCCATCAGTGCAGCAATGCTTATTCAATACCGCCAGCAGATGGAGACACTGGGGGATAATTTTCTAAGGATTTATACTGATTTTTCCTGTCTGAATTTGTCGCACAGAAAGTTGCAGGCCAAATATGTGTGACATTTCTGCGACTTTAGCTTCTAGAGCATTTTTACAACATTATACATAGGTGCTGAATACATAAAAAGCGACTGTTCAGCGACAGACAAGTCGCATCGGCTGAAAGTAGGCCAGAATGTCAGTCCATGTTGGAGCAGGTTTAGATACAGTCTAAAGCATAGATCTCAAAGTCTGTGCACAGAATTTAGCAAGGGCCTCGCACCTTCTGATGCATCAGGTAGGTGCACAATAGCATAGCCTAACCCTCTGTACTTTGGTCTATATTGATGCGGGACATAGACAGCCAGCTGATGACCAATCCATTAGTGCAATGGATGGCTGGAAGCATTTGTCTTTGCCTTTGCAATACCACAGAAGCAATGCATGGTCAATGTACAGCAATGACACACCTGTGTGAACAGCCAGGGGACCCCCCCCCCATGTTATGTTACATAGTTACATAGTTAGTACGGTCGAAAAAAGACATATGTCCATCAAGTTCAACCAGGGAATTAAGGGGTAGGGGTGTGGCGCGATATTGGGGAAGGGATGAGATTTTATATTTCTTCATAAGCATTAATCTTATTTTGTCAATTAGGAACATTCAGCACCCACCCGCTATCAAGGCAGCTGCCTATCATGTCATGCCCTACCTGCACAGGTGTGCTGGCTACTCAAATGATCCAATTAAGGAGGCCATTTAGTCAGCAGCAGCAGAAGTCCTGTGCCTGGACGCTCCAACAGGGGCCAGACACAAGCAGAAGCAGAAGCAGCAGAAGCAGCAGCAGCACCACCTTTTGTTTTTTGGCTGCAGCAGCAGCAAGGCCCACAGGGCTGGCTAGCTGGCTAGCCAGCAAGCAGGTAGCAATGAAAGTAGGAATCTTTCTTTTTAACCCTGTAAGGGGGTGGTGCACTGTACCCGAAGATACTGCCATATCGGGTCAATGCATAGGGCGACGGAAGCAAGCTTCGAAATCGGCCCCCGTTCTCAAAAATCCATTTAATATATGGTCCCCAGATAGGGGACGTATCAGATATTAAACTGATAAGAACAGATACTACACTTGATCTTAGCCAAAAGGCCGAGAAGCGATAACCGTGAAAGGGGCGGGCCCAACAAGGTCCCCTTCATGGGCACTATCACTGCTTGCTGTCAGGGAGGCTGCCAGACAATTTTCCATGCACACTCTGGGCTGGGGGGCAGTCAACCACCAGTACACACAGCAGAACCTAAACCCATACCATTATTGCTAAGCAGCAAGACAGGGGCCCATTGCACTCCCACGGGGCCTTTTTAAATGCAATCCATAACCCGGATTTGCCAGGAACCCTTCTTACTCCTCCTACTTGCATGTGACACTGGGCTTAGGATCTGCATAGGAAACACACACACAAGCACACACCTACCTTTGTTGCCTGCAGATGCCTCCTTGGCTGTCCCCAAACGGTATCAAACCAACACCCACGGGAAGCTGTAAGCATAGAGGACATGCCTGCACCCCATTGGACTTACCTGTGTGGGTTAAATCCGGGTTATTTGACAACCTATGGCGGTGATGGTTCTGCTCAGGCAGAGCAGTGCTGATGCTCCTCATAAAGCTGTCGCTGCTGTGAAGGTTCTAGGTGACATCACAAATCCCTATGGTTACATACACAACAAAGCTGGGTTGTTGTTGTTTACACTCTGCAAGGCCTGTGGAAGTGAGTGACATCATAGCACTGTAGTTCTGAGGGTTCAAGATGGATGCAACAATCTCCTGTTGCTTCTATGAAGGCCGTAATAGACGACATCACCAAACAGCTCCATAGTCACATACACAGCAAAGGAGAGATGTTGTTTACACCTAGTGATGTCAGTGGTATTGAGTGACATCACAGCACAGTGCTAAGGCTCCTGGGCCTGGACACAGCAGCGGCTGCAATATCTCAACGGAGAATACGTTTATATCTATGTGTGTGTGTGCGCATATATATATATATATATATATATATATATATATATATATATATATCTCCGCCGAAATCACTTTTAAACCCATTTCCACCTTTTTTTCCCTTCTCTTCCTCTTACTTTTTTTTCACGTTTTTTTACGTTTTTCTCCTTTTCGCCTCTTTTCTGGGCGTATTATTCTTCTTTTTCTTCTTTTTTTTCGTCTAATGCATACCCCATCAGTGCAGCAATGCTTATTCAATACCGCCAGCAGATGGAGACACTGGGGGATAATTTTCTAAGGATTTATACTGATTTTTCCTGTCTGAATTTGTCGCACAGAAAGTTGCAGGCCAAATATGTGTGACATTTCTGCGACTTTAGCTTCTAGAGCATTTTTACAACATTATACATAGGTGCTGAATACATAAAAAGCGACTGTTCAGCGACAGACAAGTCGCATCGGCTGAAAGTAGGCCAGAATGTCAGTCCATGTTGGAGCAGGTTTAGATACAGTCTAAAGCATAGATCTCAAAGTCTGTGCACAGAATTTAGCAAGGGCCTCGCACCTTCTGATGCATCAGGTAGGTGCACAATAGCATAGCCTAACCCTCTGTACTTTGGTCTATATTGATGCGGGACATAGACAGCCAGCTGATGACCAATCCATTAGTGCAATGGATGGCTGGAAGCATTTGTCTTTGCCTTTGCAATACCACAGAAGCAATGCATGGTCAATGTACAGCAATGACACACCTGTGTGAACAGCCAGGAGACCCCCCCCCCCCCATGTTATGTTACATAGTTACATAGTTAGTACGGTCGAAAAAAGACATATGTCCATCAAGTTCAACCAGGGAATTAAGGGGTAGGGGTGTGGCGCGATATTGGGGAAGGGATGAGATTTTATATTTCTTCATAAGCATTAATCTTATTTTGTCAATTAGGAACATTCAGCACCCACCCGCTATCAAGGCAGCTGCCTATCATGTCATGCCCTACCTGCACAGGTGTGCTGGCTACTCAAATGATCCAATTAAGGAGGCCATTTAGTCAGCAGCAGCAGAAGTCCTGTGCCTGGACGCTCCAACAGGGGCCAGACACAAGCAGAAGCAGAAGCAGCAGAAGCAGCAGCAGCACCACCTTTTGTTTTTTGGCTGCAGCAGCAGCAAGGCCCACAGGGCTGGCTAGCTGGCTAGCCAGCAAGCAGGTAGCAATGAAAGTAGGAATCTTTCTTTTTAACCCTGTAAGGGGGTGGTGCACTGTACCCGAAGATACTGCCATATCGGGTCAATGCATAGGGCGACGGAAGCAAGCTTCGAAATCGGCCCCCGTTCTCAAAAATCCATTTAATATATGGTCCCCAGATAGGGGACGTATCAGATATTAAACTGATAAGAACAGATACTACACTTGATCTTAGCCAAAAGGCCGAGAAGCGATAACCGTGAAAGGGGCGGGCCCAACAAGGTCCCCTTCATGGGCACTATCACTGCTTGCTGTCAGGGAGGCTGCCAGACAATTTTCCATGCACACTCTGGGCTGGGGGGCAGTCAACCACCAGAACACACAGCAGAACCTAAACCCATACCATTATTGCTAAGCAGCAAGACAGGGGCCCATTGCACTCCCACGGGGCCTTTTTAAATGCAATCCATAACCCGGATTTGCCAGGAACCCTTCTTACTCCTCCTACTTGCATGTGACACTGGGCTTAGGATCTGCATAGGAAACACACACACAAGCACACACCTACCTTTGTTGCCTGCAGATGCCTCCTTGGCTGTCCCCAAACGGTATCAAACCAACACCCACGGGAAGCTGTAAGCATAGAGGACATGCCTGCACCCCATTGGACTTACCTGTGTGGGTTAAATCCGGGTTATTTGACAACCTATGGCGGTGATGGTTCTGCTCAGGCAGAGCAGTGCTGATGCTCCTCATAAAGCTGTCGCTGCTGTGAAGGTTCTAGGTGACATCACAAATCCCTATGGTTACATACACAACAAAGCTGGGTTGTTGTTGTTTACACTCTGCAAGGCCTGTGGAAGTGAGTGACATCATAGCACTGTAGTTCTGAGGGTTCAAGATGGATGCAACAATCTCCTGTTGCTTCTATGAAGGCCGTAATAGACGACATCACCAAACAGCTCCATAGTCACATACACAGCAAAGGAGAGATGTTGTTTACACCTAGTGATGTCAGTGGTATTGAGTGACATCACAGCACAGTGCTAAGGCTCCTGGGCCTGGACACAGCAGCGGCTGCAATATCTCAACGGAGAATACGTTTATATCTATGTGTGTGTGTGCGCATATATATATATATATATATATATATATATATATATATATATATATTTCTCCGCCGAAATCACTTTTAAACCCATTTCCACCTTTTTTTCCCTTCTCTTCCTCTTACTTTTTTTTCACGTTTTTTTACGTTTTTCTCCTTTTCGCCTCTTTTCTGGGCGTATTAGTCTTCTTTTTCTTCTTTTTTTTCGTCTAATGCATACCCCATCAGTGCAGCAATGCTTATTCAATACCGCCAGCAGATGGAGACACTGGGGGATAATTTTCTAAGGATTTATACTGATTTTTCCTGTCTGAATTTGTCGCACAGAAAGTTGCAGGCCAAATATGTGTGACATTTCTGCGACTTTAGCTTCTAGAGCATTTTTACAACATTATACATAGGTGCTGAATACATAAAAAGCGACTGTTCAGCGACAGACAAGTCGCATCGGCTGAAAGTAGGCCAGAATGTCAGTCCATGTTGGAGCAGGTTTAGATACAGTCTAAAGCATAGATCTCAAAGTCTGTGCACAGAATTTAGCAAGGGCCTCGCACCTTCTGATGCATCAGGTAGGTGCACAATAGCATAGCCTAACCCTCTGTACTTTGGTCTATATTGATGCGGGACATAGACAGCCAGCTGATGACCAATCCATTAGTGCAATGGATGGCTGGAAGCATTTGTCTTTGCCTTTGCAATACCACAGAAGCAATGCATGGTCAATGTACAGCAATGATACACCTGTGTGAACAGCCAGGAGACCCCCCCCCCCCCCCATGTTATGTTACATAGTTACATAGTTAGTACGGTCGAAAAAAGACATATGTCCATCAAGTTCAACCAGGGAATTAAGGGGTAGGGGTGTGGCGCGATATTGGGGAAGGGATGAGATTTTATATTTCTTCATAAGCATTAATCTTATTTTGTCAATTAGGAACATTCAGCACCCACCCGCTATCAAGGCAGCTGCCTATCATGTCATGCCCTACCTGCACAGGTGTGCTGGCTACTCAAATGATCCAATTAAGGAGGCCATTTAGTCAGCAGCAGCAGAAGTCCTGTGCCTGGACGCTCCAACAGGGGCCAGACACAAGCAGAAGCAGAAGCAGCAGAAGCAGCAGCAGCACCACCTTTTGTTTTTTGGCTGCAGCAGCAGCAAGGCCCACAGGGCTGGCTAGCTGGCTAGCCAGCAAGCAGGTAGCAATGAAAGTAGGAATCTTTCTTTTTAACCCTGTAAGGGGGTGGTGCACTGTACCCGAAGATACTGCCATATCGGGTCAATGCATAGGGCGACGGAAGCAAGCTTCGAAATCGGCCCCCGTTCTCAAAAATCCATTTAATATATGGTCCCCAGATAGGGGACGTATCAGATATTAAACTGATAAGAACAGATACTACACTTGATCTTAGCCAAAAGGCCGAGAAGCGATAACCGTGAAAGGGGCGGGCCCAACAAGGTCCCCTTCATGGGCACTATCACTGCTTGCTGTCAGGGAGGCTGCCAGACAATTTTCCATGCACACTCTGGGCTGGGGGGCAGTCAACCACCAGTACACACAGCAGAACCTAAACCCATACCATTATTGCTAAGCAGCAAGACAGGGGCCCATTGCACTCCCACGGGGCCTTTTTAAATGCAATCCATAACCCGGATTTGCCAGGAACCCTTCTTACTCCTCCTACTTGCATGTGACACTGGGCTTAGGATGTGCATAGGAAACACACACACAAGCACACACCTACCTTTGTTGCCTGCAGATGCCTCCTTGGCTGTCCCCAAACGGTATCAAACCAACACCCACGGGAAGCTGTAAGCATAGAGGACATGCCTGCACCCCATTGGACTTACCTGTGTGGGTTAAATCCGGGTTATTTGACAACCTATGGCGGTGATGGTTCTGCTCAGGCAGAGCAGTGCTGATGCTCCTCATAAAGCTGTCGCTGCTGTGAAGGTTCTAGGTGACATCACAAATCCCTATGGTTACATACACAACAAAGCTGGGTTGTTGTTGTTTACACTCTGCAAGGCCTGTGGAAGTGAGTGACATCATAGCACTGTAGTTCTGAGGGTTCAAGATGGATGCAACAATCTCCTGTTGCTTCTATGAAGGCCGTAATAGACGACATCACCAAACAGCTCCATAGTCACATACACAGCAAAGGAGAGATGTTGTTTACACCTAGTGATGTCAGTGGTATTGAGTGACATCACAGCACAGTGCTAAGGCTCCTGGGCCTGGACACAGCAGCGGCTGCAATATCTCAATGGAGAATACGTTTATATCTATGTGTGTGTGTGCGCATATATATATATATATATATATATATATATATATATATATATATATATTTCTCCGCCAAAATCACTTTTAAACCCATTTCCACCTTTTTTTCCCTTCTCTTCCTCTTACTTTTTTTTCACGTTTTTTTACGTTTTTCTCCTTTTCGCCTCTTTTCTGGGCGTATTATTCTTCTTTTTCTTCTTTTTTTTCGTCTAATGCATACCCCATCAGTGCAGCAATGCTTATTCAATACCGCCAGCAGATGGAGACACTGGGGGATAATTTTCTAAGGATTTATACTGATTTTTCCTGTCTGAATTTGTCGCACAGAAAGTTGCAGGCCAAATATGTGTGACATTTCTGCGACTTTAGCTTCTAGAGCATTTTTACAACATTATACATAGGTGCTGAATACATAAAAAGCGACTGTTCAGCGACAGACAAGTCGCATCGGCTGAAAGTAGGCCAGAATGTCAGTCCATGTTGGAGCAGGTTTAGATACAGTCTAAAGCATAGATCTCAAAGTCTGTGCACAGAATTTAGCAAGGGCCTCGCACCTTCTGATGCATCAGGTAGGTGCACAATAGCATAGCCTAACCCTCTGTACTTTGGTCTATATTGATGCGGGACATAGACAGCCAGCTGATGACCAATCCATTAGTGCAATGGATGGCTGGAAGCATTTGTCTTTGCCTTTGCAATACCACAGAAGCAATGCATGGTCAATGTACAGCAATGACACACCTGTGTGAACAGCCAGGAGACCCCCCCCCCCCATGTTATGTTACATAGTTACATAGTTAGTACGGTCGAAAAAAGACATATGTCCATCAAGTTCAACCAGGGAATTAAGGGGTAGGGGTGTGGCGCGATATTGGGGAAGGGATGAGATTTTATATTTCTTCATAAGCATTAATCTTATTTTGTCAATTAGGAACATTCAGCACCCACCCGCTATCAAGGCAGCTGCCTATCATGTCATGCCCTACCTGCACAGGTGTGCTGGCTACTCAAATGATCCAATTAAGGAGGCCATTTAGTCAGCAGCAGCAGAAGTCCTGTGCCTGGACGCTCCAACAGGGGCCAGACACAAGCAGAAGCAGAAGCAGCAGAAGCAGCAGCAGCACCACCTTTTGTTTTTTGGCTGCAGCAGCAGCAAGGCCCACAGGGCTGGCTAGCTGGCTAGCCAGCAAGCAGGTAGCAATGAAAGTAGGAATCTTTCTTTTTAACCCTGTAAGGGGGTGGTGCACTGTACCCGAAGATACTGCCATATCGGGTCAATGCATAGGGCGACGGAAGCAAGCTTCGAAATCGGCCCCCGTTCTCAAAAATCCATTTAATATATGGTCCCCAGATAGGGGACGTATCAGATATTAAACTGATAAGAACAGATACTACACTTGATCTTAGCCAAAAGGCCGAGAAGCGATAACCGTGAAAGGGGCGGGCCCAACAAGGTCCCCTTCATGGGCACTATCACTGCTTGCTGTCAGGGAGGCTGCCAGACAATTTTCCATGCACACTCTGGGCTGGGGGGCAGTCAACCACCAGTACACACAGCAGAACCTAAACCCATACCATTATTGCTAAGCAGCAAGACAGGGGCCCATTGCACTCCCACGGGGCCTTTTTAAATGCAATCCATAACCCGGATTTGCCAGGAACCCTTCTTACTCCTCCTACTTGCATGTGACACTGGGCTTAGGATCTGCATAGGAAACACACACACAAGCACACACCTACCTTTGTTGCCTGCAGATGCCTCCTTGGCTGTCCCCAAACGGTATCAAACCAACACCCACGGGAAGCTGTAAGCATAGAGGACATGCCTGCACCCCATTGGACTTACCTGTGTGGGTTAAATCCGGGTTATTTGACAACCTATGGCGGTGATGGTTCTGCTCAGGCAGAGCAGTGCTGATGCTCCTCATAAAGCTGTCGCTGCTGTGAAGGTTCTAGGTGACATCACAAATCCCTATGGTTACATACACAACAAAGCTGGGTTGTTGTTGTTTACACTCTGCAAGGCCTGTGGAAGTGAGTGACATCATAGCACTGTAGTTCTGAGGGTTCAAGATGGATGCAACAATCTCCTGTTGCTTCTATGAAGGCCGTAATAGACGACATCACCAAACAGCTCCATAGTCACATACACAGCAAAGGAGAGATGTTGTTTACACCTAGTGATGTCAGTGGTATTGAGTGACATCACAGCACAGTGCTAAGGCTCCTGGGCCTGGACACAGCAGCGGCTGCAATATCTCAACGGAGAATACGTTTATATCTATGTGTGTGTGTGCGCATATATATATATATATATATATATATATATATATATATATATATATATATATATTTCTCCGCCGAAATCACTTTTAAACCCATTTCCACCTTTTTTTCCCTTCTCTTCCTCTTACTTTTTTTTCACGTTTTTTTACGTTTTTCTCCTTTTCGCCTCTTTTCTGGGCGTATTATTCTTCTTTTTCTTCTTTTTTTTCGTCTAATGCATACCCCATCAGTGCAGCAATGCTTATTCAATACCGCCAGCAGATGGAGACACTGGGGGATAATTTTCTAAGGATTTATACTGATTTTTCCTGTCTGAATTTGTCGCACAGAAAGTTGCAGGCCAAATATGTGTGACATTTCTGCGACTTTAGCTTCTAGAGCATTTTTACAACATTATACATAGGTGCTGAATACATAAAAAGCGACTGTTCAGCGACAGACAAGTCGCATCGGCTGAAAGTAGGCCAGAATGTCAGTCCATGTTGGAGCAGGTTTAGATACAGTCTAAAGCATAGATCTCAAAGTCTGTGCACAGAATTTAGCAAGGGCCTCGCACCTTCTGATGCATCAGGTAGGTGCACAATAGCATAGCCTAACCCTCTGTACTTTGGTCTATATTGATGCGGGACATAGACAGCCAGCTGATGACCAATCCATTAGTGCAATGGATGGCTGGAAGCATTTGTCTTTGCCTTTGCAATACCACAGAAGCAATGCATGGTCAATGTACAGCAATGACACACCTGTGTGAACAGCCAGGAGACCCCCCCCCCCCATGTTATGTTACATAGTTACATAGTTAGTACGGTCGAAAAAAGACATATGTCCATCAAGTTCAACCAGGGAATTAAGGGGTAGGGGTGTGGCGCGATATTGGGGAAGGGATGAGATTTTATATTTCTTCATAAGCATTAATCTTATTTTGTCAATTAGGAACATTCAGCACCCACCCGCTATCAAGGCAGCTGCCTATCATGTCATGCCCTACCTGCACAGGTGTGCTGGCTACTCAAATGATCCAATTAAGGAGGCCATTTAGTCAGCAGCAGCAGAAGTCCTGTGCCTGGACGCTCCAACAGGGGCCAGACACAAGCAGAAGCAGAAGCAGCAGAAGCAGCAGCAGCACCACCTTTTGTTTTTTGGCTGCAGCAGCAGCAAGGCCCACAGGGCTGGCTAGCTGGCTAGCCAGCAAGCAGGTAGCAATGAAAGTAGGAATCTTTCTTTTTAACCCTGTAAGGGGGTGGTGCACTGTACCCGAAGATACTGCCATATCGGGTCAATGCATAGGGCGACGGAAGCAAGCTTCGAAATCGGCCCCCGTTCTCAAAAATCCATTTAATATATGGTCCCCAGATAGGGGACGTATCAGATATTAAACTGATAAGAACAGATTTTTTTTTTTTTTTTTATTTTAAAGCCGAGGAACGTGCTTTCGATTCACCCAAAGTGCAAGAAAAAGTGCAAACGTGTTACACTAAAAAAACGTGCACAAAGGATGCGGTCTATCGCAAGCCCTTCTCCGATAGGAGAGAGGCCCCCCAACAAACCTTACCCTTCGCCTCCGGACCAAAAGGTACCTGCGAGGTTCCAGGTTCGATGTCCCTTTTCGCCAAAGCTACTAGGGGACCACAAATGCTCCCGGCATCCCCCTTGGCGTTGGCCAAGGTATCTGCCCGCAGAGCCGATTGCGGTAGGTACCCTGCCAAAGCAGGGGTACCCGGGGTGTTTGCAGGGAGGTGCGGAACCTAATGGCCACACACACCTCCCCTAGACCGCCAGGAGGGACACCCAGAAGGGCTACCGCATCCTGACAAATCCTGTGAACACACAACACGCAAAAAGTGACACAGTGAGACAAAAAAATAAATAAGTGAATGTGTGCAGATATACTGCCCGGACATCCGGCCGGATCTATAAAAATTTCTCTGATCCTAGCCAGAAGGCCGGAATCAAGAGGTGAGTGCCACAAGGTGAAGAGATTATGGTGCCCGTGCTTCAACTCAGTGAGCCTATTCTCCCAGTGAGTTTCGGCACCTCGGGGTCACCACTCCCCGAGGCACAAAAGTACCTCGGCTCTAGACCCTCTCAGCCTCACAGATACTACACTTGATCTTAGCCAAAAGGCCGAGAAGCGATAACCGTGAAAGGGGCGGGCCCAACAAGGTCCCCTTCATGGGCACTATCACTGCTTGCTGTCAGGGAGGCTGCCAGACAATTTTCCATGCACACTCTGGGCTGGGGGGCAGTCAACCACCAGTTACACACAGCAGAACCTAAACCCATACCATTATTGCTAAGCAGCAAGACAGGGGCCCATTGCACTCCCACGGGCCTTTTAAATGCAATCCATAACCCCGGATTTGCCAGGAACCCTTCTTACTCCTCCTACTTGCATGTGACACTGGGCTTAGGATCTGCATAGGAAACACACACACAGCACACACCTACCTTTGTTGCCTGCAGATGCCTCCTTGGCTGTCCCCAAACGGTATCAAACCAACACCCACGGGAAGCTGTAAGCATAGAGGACATGCCTGCACCCCATTGGACTTACCTGTGTGGGTTAAATCCGGGTTATTTGACAACCTATGGCGGTGATGGTTCTGCTCAGGCAGAGCAGTGCTGATGCTCCTCATAAAGCTGTCGCTGCTGTGAAGGTTCTAGGTGACATCACAAATCCCTATGGTTACATACACAACAAAGCTGGGTTGTTGTTGTTTACACTCTGCAAGGCCTGTGGAAGTGAGTGACATCATAGCACTGTAGTTCTGAGGGTTCAAGATGGATGCAACAATCTCCTGTTGCTTCTATGAAGGCCGTAATAGACGACATCACCAAACAGCTCCATAGTCACATACACAGCAAAGGAGAGATGTTGTTTACACCTAGTGATGTCAGTGGTATTGAGTGACATCACAGCACAGTGCTAAGGCTCCTGGGCCTGGACAACAGCAGCGGCTGCAATATCTCAACGGAGAATACGTTTATATCTATGTGTGTGTGTGCGCATATATATATATATATATATATATATATATATATATATATATATATATATTTCTCCGCCAAAATCACTTTTAAACCCATTTCCACCTTTTTTTCCCTTCTCTTCCTCTTACTTTTTTTTCACGTTTTTTTACGTTTTTCTCCTTTTCGCCTCTTTTCTGGGCGTATTATTCTTCTTTTTCTTCTTTTTTTTCGTCTAATGCATACCCCATCAGTGCAGCAATGCTTATTCAATACCGCCAGCAGATGGAGACACTGGGGGATAATTTTCTAAGGATTTATACTGATTTTTCCTGTCTGAATTTGTCGCACAGAAAGTTGCAGGCCAAATATGTGTGACATTTCTGCGACTTTAGCTTCTAGAGCATTTTTACAACATTATACATAGGTGCTGAATACATAAAAAGCGACTGTTCAGCGACAGACAAGTCGCATCGGCTGAAAGTAGGCCAGAATGTCAGTCCATGTTGGAGCAGGTTTAGATACAGTCTAAAGCATAGATCTCAAAGTCTGTGCACAGAATTTAGCAAGGGCCTCGCACCTTCTGATGCATCAGGTAGGTGCACAATAGCATAGCCTAACCCTCTGTACTTTGGTCTATATTGATGCGGGACATAGACAGCCAGCTGATGACCAATCCATTAGTGCAATGGATGGCTGGAAGCATTTGTCTTTGCCTTTGCAATACCACAGAAGCAATGCATGGTCAATGTACAGCAATGACACACCTGTGTGAACAGCCAGGAGACCCCCCCCCCCATGTTATGTTACATAGTTACATAGTTAGTACGGTCGAAAAAAGACATATGTCCATCAAGTTCAACCAGGGAATTAAGGGGTAGGGGTGTGGCGCGATATTGGGGAAGGGATGAGATTTTATATTTCTTCATAAGCATTAATCTTATTTTGTCAATTAGGAACATTCAGCACCCACCCGCTATCAAGGCAGCTGCCTATCATGTCATGCCCTACCTGCACAGGTGTGCTGGCTACTCAAATGATCCAATTAAGGAGGCCATTTAGTCAGCAGCAGCAGAAGTCCTGTGCCTGGACGCTCCAACAGGGGCCAGACACAAGCAGAAGCAGAAGCAGCAGAAGCAGCAGCAGCACCACCTTTTGTTTTTTGGCTGCAGCAGCAGCAAGGCCCACAGGGCTGGCTAGCTGGCTAGCCAGCAAGCAGGTAGCAATGAAAGTAGGAATCTTTCTTTTTAACCCTGTAAGGGGGTGGTGCACTGTACCCGAAGATACTGCCATATCGGGTCAATGCATAGGGCGACGGAAGCAAGCTTCGAAATCGGCCCCCGTTCTCAAAAATCCATTTAATATATGGTCCCCAGATAGGGGACGTATCAGATATTAAACTGATAAGAACAGATACTACACTTGATCTTAGCCAAAAGGCCGAGAAGCGATAACCGTGAAAGGGGCGGGCCCAACAAGGTCCCCTTCATGGGCACTATCACTGCTTGCTGTCAGGGAGGCTGCCAGACAATTTTCCATGCACACTCTGGGCTGGGGGGCAGTCAACCACCAGAACACACAGCAGAACCTAAACCCATACCATTATTGCTAAGCAGCAAGACAGGGGCCCATTGCACTCCCACGGGGCCTTTTTAAATGCAATCCATAACCCGGATTTGCCAGGAACCCTTCTTACTCCTCCTACTTGCATGTGACACTGGGCTTAGGATCTGCATAGGAAACACACACACAAGCACACACCTACCTTTGTTGCCTGCAGATGCCTCCTTGGCTGTCCCCAAACGGTATCAAACCAACACCCACGGGAAGCTGTAAGCATAGAGGACATGCCTGCACCCCATTGGACTTACCTGTGTGGGTTAAATCCGGGTTATTTGACAACCTATGGCGGTGATGGTTCTGCTCAGGCAGAGCAGTGCTGATGCTCCTCATAAAGCTGTCGCTGCTGTGAAGGTTCTAGGTGACATCACAAATCCCTATGGTTACATACACAACAAAGCTGGGTTGTTGTTGTTTACACTCTGCAAGGCCTGTGGAAGTGAGTGACATCATAGCACTGTAGTTCTGAGGGTTCAAGATGGATGCAACAATCTCCTGTTGCTTCTATGAAGGCCGTAATAGACGACATCACCAAACAGCTCCATAGTCACATACACAGCAAAGGAGAGATGTTGTTTACACCTAGTGATGTCAGTGGTATTGAGTGACATCACAGCACAGTGCTAAGGCTCCTGGGCCTGGACACAGCAGCGGCTGCAATATCTCAACGGAGAATACGTTTATATCTATGTGTGTGTGTGCGCATATATATATATATATATATATATATATATATATATATATATATTTCTCCGCCGAAATCACTTTTAAACCCATTTCCACCTTTTTTTCCCTTCTCTTCCTCTTACTTTTTTTTCACGTTTTTTTACGTTTTTCTCCTTTTCGCCTCTTTTCTGGGCGTATTAGTCTTCTTTTTCTTCTTTTTTTTCGTCTAATGCATACCCCATCAGTGCAGCAATGCTTATTCAATACCGCCAGCAGATGGAGACACTGGGGGATAATTTTCTAAGGATTTATACTGATTTTTCCTGTCTGAATTTGTCGCACAGAAAGTTGCAGGCCAAATATGTGTGACATTTCTGCGACTTTAGCTTCTAGAGCATTTTTACAACATTATACATAGGTGCTGAATACATAAAAAGCGACTGTTCAGCGACAGACAAGTCGCATCGGCTGAAAGTAGGCCAGAATGTCAGTCCATGTTGGAGCAGGTTTAGATACAGTCTAAAGCATAGATCTCAAAGTCTGTGCACAGAATTTAGCAACTCGCACCTTCTGATGCATCAGGTAGGTGCACAATAGCATAGCCTAACCCTCTGTACTTTGGTCTATATTGATGCGGGACATAGACAGCCAGCTGATGACCAATCCATTAGTGCAATGGATGGCTGGAAGCATTTGTCTTTGCCTTTGCAATACCACAGAAGCAATGCATGGTCAATGTACAGCAATGACACACCTGTGTGAACAGCCAGGAGACCCCCCCCCCCCCCATGTTATGTTACATAGTTACATAGTTAGTACGGTCGAAAAAAGACATATGTCCATCAAGTTCAACCAGGGAATTAAGGGGTAGGGGTGTGGCGCGATATTGGGGAAGGGATGAGATTTTATATTTCTTCATAAGCATTAATCTTATTTTGTCAATTAGGAACATTCAGCACCCACCCGCTATCAAGGCAGCTGCCTATCATGTCATGCCCTACCTGCACAGGTGTGCTGGCTACTCAAATGATCCAATTAAGGAGGCCATTTAGTCAGCAGCAGCAGAAGTCCTGTGCCTGGACGCTCCAACAGGGGCCAGACACAAGCAGAAGCAGAAGCAGCAGAAGCAGCAGCAGCACCACCTTTTGTTTTTTGGCTGCAGCAGCAGCAAGGCCCACAGGGCTGGCTAGCTGGCTAGCCAGCAAGCAGGTAGCAATGAAAGTAGGAATCTTTCTTTTTAACCCTGTAAGGGGGTGGTGCACTGTACCCGAAGATACTGCCATATCGGGTCAATGCATAGGGCGACGGAAGCAAGCTTCGAAATCGGCCCCCGTTCTCAAAAATCCATTTAATATATGGTCCCCAGATAGGGGACGTATCAGATATTAAACTGATAAGAACAGATACTACACTTGATCTTAGCCAAAAGGCCGAGAAGCGATAACCGTGAAAGGGGCGGGCCCAACAAGGTCCCCTTCATGGGCACTATCACTGCTTGCTGTCAGGGAGGCTGCCAGACAATTTTCCATGCACACTCTGGGCTGGGGGGCAGTCAACCACCAGTACACACAGCAGAACCTAAACCCATACCATTATTGCTAAGCAGCAAGACAGGGGCCCATTGCACTCCCACGGGGCCTTTTTAAATGCAATCCATAACCCGGATTTGCCAGGAACCCTTCTTACTCCTCCTACTTGCATGTGACACTGGGCTTAGGATCTGCATAGGAAACACACACACAAGCACACACCTACCTTTGTTGCCTGCAGATGCCTCCTTGGCTGTCCCCAAACGGTATCAAACCAACACCCACGGGAAGCTGTAAGCATAGAGGACATGCCTGCACCCCATTGGACTTACCTGTGTGGGTTAAATCCGGGTTATTTGACAACCTATGGCGGTGATGGTTCTGCTCAGGCAGAGCAGTGCTGATGCTCCTCATAAAGCTGTCGCTGCTGTGAAGGTTCTAGGTGACATCACAAATCCCTATGGTTACATACACAACAAAGCTGGGTTGTTGTTGTTTACACTCTGCAAGGCCTGTGGAAGTGAGTGACATCATAGCACTGTAGTTCTGAGGGTTCTAGATGGATGCAACAATCTCCTGTTGCTTCTATGAAGGCCATAATAGACGACATCACCAAACAGCTCCATAGTCACATACACAGCAAAGGAGAGATGTTGTTTACACCTAGTGATGTCAGTGGTATTGAGTGACATCACAGCACAGTGCTAAGGCTCCTGGGCCTGGACACAGCAGCGGCTGCAATATCTCAACGGAGAATACGTTTATATATATGTGTGTGTGTGCGCGTATATATATATATATATATATATATATATATATATATATATTTCTCCGCCGAAATCACTTTTAAACCCATTTCCACCTTTTTTTCCCTTCTCTTCCTCTTACTTTTTTTTCACGTTTTTTTACGTTTTTCTCCTTTTCGCCTCTTTTCTGGGCGTATTATTCTTCTTTTTCTTCTTTTTTTTCGTCTAATGCATACCCCATCAGTGCAGCAATGCTTATTCAATACCGCCAGCAGATGGAGACACTGGGGGATAATTTTCTAAGGATTTATACTGATTTTTCCTGTCTGAATTTGTCGCACAGAAAGTTGCAGGCCAAATATGTGTGACATTTCTGCGACTTTAGCTTCTAGAGCATTTTTACAACATTATACATAGGTGCTGAATACATAAAAAGCGACTGTTCAGCGACAGACAAGTCGCATCGGCTGAAAGTAGGCCAGAATGTCAGTCCATGTTGGAGCAGGTTTAGATACAGTCTAAAGCATAGATCTCAAAGTCTGTGCACAGAATTTAGCAAGGGCCTCGCACCTTCTGATGCATCAGGTAGGTGCACAATAGCATAGCCTAACCCTCTGTACTTTGGTCTATATTGATGCGGGACATAGACAGCCAGCTGATGACCAATCCATTAGTGCAATGGATGGCTGGAAGCATTTGTCTTTGCCTTTGCAATACCACAGAAGCAATGCATGGTCAATGTACAGCAATGACACACCTGTGTGAACAGCCAGGAGACCCCCCCCCCCCCCATGTTATGTTACATAGTTACATAGTTAGTACGGTCGAAAAAAGACATATGTCCATCAAGTTCAACCAGGGAATTAAGTGGTAGGGGTGTGGCGCGATATTGGGGAAGGGATGAGATTTTATATTTCTTCATAAGCATTAATCTTATTTTGTCAATTAGGAACATTCAGCACCCACCCGCTATCAAGGCAGCTGCCTATCATGTCATGCCCTACCTGCACAGGTGTGCTGGCTACTCAAATGATCCAATTAAGGAGGCCATTTAGTCAGCAGCAGCAGAAGTCCTGTGCCTGGACGCTCCAACAGGGGCCAGACACAAGCAGAAGCAGAAGCAGCAGCAGCACCACCTTTTGTTTTTTGGCTGCAGCAGCAGCAAGGCCCACAGGGCTGGCTAGCTGGCTAGCCAGCAAGCAGGTAGCAATGAAAGTAGGAATCTTTCTTTTTAACCCTGTAAGGGGGTGGTGCACTGTACCCGAAGATACTGCCATATCGGGTCAATGCATAGGGCGACGGAAGCAAGCTTCGAAATCGGCCCCCGTTCTCAAAAATCCATTTAATATATGGTCCCCAGATAGGGGACGTATCAGATATTAAACTGATAAGAACAGATACTACACTTGATCTTAGCCAAAAGGCCGAGAAGCGATAACCGTGAAAGGGGCGGGCCCAACAAGGTCCCCTTCATGGGCACTATCACTGCTTGCTGTCAGGGAGGCTGCCAGACAATTTTCCATGCACACTCTGGGCTGGGGGGCAGTCAACCACCAGTACACACAGCAGAACCTAAACCCATACCATTATTGCTAAGCAGCAAGACAGGGGCCCATTGCACTCCCACGGGGCCTTTTTAAATGCAATCCATAACCCGGATTTGCCAGGAACCCTTCTTACTCCTCCTACTTGCATGTGACACTGGGCTTAGGATCTGCATAGGAAACACACACACAAGCACACACCTACCTTTGTTGCCTGCAGATGCCTCCTTGGCTGTCCCCAAACGGTATCAAACCAACACCCACGGGAAGCTGTAAGCATAGAGGACATGCCTGCACCCCATTGGACTTACCTGTGTGGGTTAAATCCGGGTTATTTGACAACCTATGGCGGTGATGGTTCTGCTCAGGCAGAGCAGTGCTGATGCTCCTCATAAAGCTGTCGCTGCTGTGAAGGTTCTAGGTGACATCACAAATCCCTATGGTTACATACACAACAAAGCTGGGTTGTTGTTGTTTACACTCTGCAAGGCCTCCTGTGGAAGTGAGTGACATCATAGCACTGTAGTTCTGAGGGTTCAAGATGGATGCAACAATCTCCTGTTGCTTCTATGAAGGCCGTAATAGACGACATCACCAAACAGCTCCATAGTCACATACACAGCAAAGGAGAGATGTTGTTTACACCTAGTGATGTCAGTGGTATTGAGTGACATCACAGCACAGTGCTAAGGCTCCTGGGCCTGGACACAGCAGCGGCTGCAATATCTCAACGGAGAATACGTTTATATCTATGTGTGTGTGTGCGCATATATATATATATATATATATATATATATATATATATATTTCTCCGCCGAAATCACTTTTAAACCCATTTCCACCTTTTTTTCCCTTCTCTTCCTCTTACTTTTTTTTGACGTTTTTTTACGTTTTTCTCCTTTTCGCCTCTTTTCTGGGCGTATTATTCTTCTTTTTCTTCTTTTTTTTCGTCTAATGCATACCCCATCAGTGCAGCAATGCTTATTCAATACCGCCAGCAGATGGAGACACTGGGGGATAATTTTCTAAGGATTTATACTGATTTTTCCTGTCTGAATTTGTCGCACAGAAAGTTGCAGGCCAAATATGTGTGACATTTCTGCGACTTTAGCTTCTAGAGCATTTTTACAACATTATACATAGGTGCTGAATACATAAAAAGCGACTGTTCAGCGACAGACAAGTCGCATCGGCTGAAAGTAGGCCAGAATGTCAGTCCATGTTGGAGCAGGTTTAGATACAGTCTAAAGCATAGATCTCAAAGTCTGTGCACAGAATTTAGCAAGGGCCTCGCACCTTCTGATGCATCAGGTAGGTGCACAATAGCATAGCCTAACCCTCTGTACTTTGGTCTATATTGATGCGGGACATAGACAGCCAGCTGATGACCAATCCATTAGTGCAATGGATGGCTGGAAGCATTTGTCTTTGCCTTTGCAATACCACAGAAGCAATGCATGGTCAATGTACAGCAATGACACACCTGTGTGAACAGCCAGGAGACCCCCCCCCCATGTTATGTTACATAGTTACATAGTTAGTACGGTCGAAAAAAGACATATGTCCATCAAGTTCAACCAGGGAATTAAGGGGTAGGGGTGTGGCGCGATATTGGGGAAGGGATGAGATTTTATATTTCTTCATAAGCATTAATCTTATTTTGTCAATTAGGAACATTCAGCACCCACCCGCTATCAAGGCAGCTGCCTATCATGTCATGCCCTACCTGCACAGGTGTGCTGGCTACTCAAATGATCCAATTAAGGAGGCCATTTAGTCAGCAGCAGCAGAAGTCCTGTGCCTGGACGCTCCAACAGGGGCCAGACACAAGCAGAAGCAGAAGCAGCAGAAGCAGCAGCAGCACCACCTTTTGTTTTTTGGCTGCAGCAGCAGCAAGGCCCACAGGGCTGGCTAGCTGGCTAGCCAGCAAGCAGGTAGCAATGAAAGTAGGAATCTTTCTTTTTAACCCTGTAAGGGGGTGGTGCACTGTACCCGAAGATACTGCCATATCGGGTCAATGCATAGGGCGACGGAAGCAAGCTTCGAAATCGGCCCCCGTTCTCAAAAATCCATTTAATATATGGTCCCCAGATAGGGGACGTATCAGATATTAAACTGATAAGAACAGATACTACACTTGATCTTAGCCAAAAGGCCGAGAAGCGATAACCGTGAAAGGGGCGGGCCCAACAAGGTCCCCTTCATGGGCACTATCACTGCTTGCTGTCAGGGAGGCTGCCAGACAATTTTCCATGCACACTCTGGGCTGGGGGGCAGTCAACCACCAGTACACACAGCAGAACCTAAACCCATACCATTATTGCTAAGCAGCAAGACAGGGGCCCATTGCACTCCCACGGGGCCTTTTTAAATGCAATCCATAACCCGGATTTGCCAGGAACCCTTCTTACTCCTCCTACTTGCATGTGACACTGGGCTTAGGATCTGCATAGGAAACACACACACAAGCACACACCTACCTTTGTTGCCTGCAGATGCCTCCTTGGCTGTCCCCAAACGGTATCAAACCAACACCCACGGGAAGCTGTAAGCATAGAGGACATGCCTGCACCCCATTGGACTTACCTGTGTGGGTTAAATCCGGGTTATTTGACAACCTATGGCGGTGATGGTTCTGCTCAGGCAGAGCAGTGCTGATGCTCCTCATAAAGCTGTCGCTGCTGTGAAGGTTCTAGGTGACATCACAAATCCCTATGGTTACATACACAACAAAGCTGGGTTGTTGTTGTTTACACTCTGCAAGGCCTGTGGAAGTGAGTGACATCATAGCACTGTAGTTCTGAGGGTTCAAGATGGATGCAACAATCTCCTGTTGCTTCTATGAAGGCCGTAATAGACGACATCACCAAACAGCTCCATAGTCACATACACAGCAAAGGAGAGATGTTGTTTACACCTAGTGATGTCAGTGGTATTGAGTGACATCACAGCACAGTGCTAAGGCTCCTGGGCCTGGACACAGCAGCGGCTGCAATATCTCAACGGAGAATACGTTTATATCTATGTGTGTGTGTGCGCATATATATATATATATATATATATATATATATATATATATATATTTCTCCGCCGAAATCACTTTTAAACCCATTTCCACCTTTTTTTCCCTTCTCTTCCTCTTACTTTTTTTTCACGTTTTTTTACGTTTTTCTCCTTTTCGCCTCTTTTCTGGGCGTATTATTCTTCTTTTTCTTCTTTTTTTTCGTCTAATGCATACCCCATCAGTGCAGCAATGCTTATTCAATACCGCCAGCAGATGGAGACACTGGGGGATAATTTTCTAAGGATTTATACTGATTTTTCCTGTCTGAATTTGTCGCACAGAAAGTTGCAGGCCAAATATGTGTGACATTTCTGCGACTTTAGCTTCTAGAGCATTTTTACAACATTATACATAGGTGCTGAATACATAAAAAGCGACTGTTCAGCGACAGACAAGTCGCATCGGCTGAAAGTAGGCCAGAATGTCAGTCCATGTTGGAGCAGGTTTAGATACAGTCTAAAGCATAGATCTCAAAGTCTGTGCACAGAATTTAGCAAGGGCCTCGCACCTTCTGATGCATCAGGTAGGTGCACAATAGCATAGCCTAACCCTCTGTACTTTGGTCTATATTGATGCGGGACATAGACAGCCAGCTGATGACCAATCCATTAGTGCAATGGATGGCTGGAAGCATTTGTCTTTGCCTTTGCAATACCACAGAAGCAATGCATGGTCAATGTACAGCAATGACACACCTGTGTGAACAGCCAGGAGACCCCCCCCCCCATGTTATGTTACATAGTTACATAGTTAGTACGGTCGAAAAAAGACATATGTCCATCAAGTTCAACCAGGGAATTAAGGGGTAGGGGTGTGGCGCGATATTGGGGAAGGGATGAGATTTTATATTTCTTCATAAGCATTAATCTTATTTTGTCAATTAGGAACATTCAGCACCCACCCGCTATCAAGGCAGCTGCCTATCATGTCATGCCCTACCTGCACAGGTGTGCTGGCTACTCAAATGATCCAATTAAGGAGGCCATTTAGTCAGCAGCAGCAGAAGTCCTGTGCCTGGACGCTCCAACAGGGGCCAGACACAAGCAGAAGCAGAAGCAGCAGAAGCAGCAGCAGCACCACCTTTTGTTTTTTGGCTGCAGCAGCAGCAAGGCCCACAGGGCTGGCTAGCTGGCTAGCCAGCAAGCAGGTAGCAATGAAAGTAGGAATCTTTCTTTTTAACCCTGTAAGGGGGTGGTGCACTGTACCCGAAGATACTGCCATATCGGGTCAATGCATAGGGCGACGGAAGCAAGCTTCGAAATCGGCCCCCGTTCTCAAAAATCCATTTAATATATGGTCCCCAGATAGGGGACGTATCAGATATTAAACTGATAAGAACAGATACTACACTTGATCTTAGCCAAAAGGCCGAGAAGCGATAACCGTGAAAGGGGCGGGCCCAACAAGGTCCCCTTCATGGGCACTATCACTGCTTGCTGTCAGGGAGGCTGCCAGACAATTTTCCATGCACACTCTGGGCTGGGGGGCAGTCAACCACCAGTACACACAGCAGAACCTAAACCCATACCATTATTGCTAAGCAGCAAGACAGGGGCCCATTGCACTCCCACGGGGCCTTTTTAAATGCAATCCATAACCCGGATTTGCCAGGAACCCTTCTTACTCCTCCTACTTGCATGTGACACTGGGCTTAGGATCTGCATAGGAAACACACACACAAGCACACACCTACCTTTGTTGCCTGCAGATGCCTCCTTGGCTGTCCCCAAACGGTATCAAACCAACACCCACGGGAAGCTGTAAGCATAGAGGACATGCCTGCACCCCATTGGACTTACCTGTGTGGGTTAAATCCGGGTTATTTGACAACCTATGGCGGTGATGGTTCTGCTCAGGCAGAGCAGTGCTGATGCTCCTCATAAAGCTGTCGCTGCTGTGAAGGTTCTAGGTGACATCACAAATCCCTATGGTTACATACACAACAAAGCTGGGTTGTTGTTGTTTACACTCTGCAAGGCCTGTGGAAGTGAGTGACATCATAGCACTGTAGTTCTGAGGGTTCAAGATGGATGCAACAATCTCCTGTTGCTTCTATGAAGGCCGTAATAGACGACATCACCAAACAGCTCCATAGTCACATACACAGCAAAGGAGAGATGTTGTTTACACCTAGTGATGTCAGTGGTATTGAGTGACATCACAGCACAGTGCTAAGGCTCCTGGGCCTGGACACAGCAGCGGCTGCAATATCTCAACGGAGAATACGTTTATATCTATGTGTGTGTGTGCGCATATATATATATATATATATATATATATATATATATATATTTCTCCGCCGAAATCACTTTTAAACCCATTTCCACCTTTTTTTCCCTTCTCTTCCTCTTACTTTTTTTTCACGTTTTTTTACGTTTTTCTCCTTTTCGCCTCTTTTCTGGGCGTATTATTCTTCTTTTTCTTCTTTTTTTTCGTCTAATGCATACCCCATCAGTGCAGCAATGCTTATTCAATACCGCCAGCAGATGGAGACACTGGGGGATAATTTTCTAAGGATTTATACTGATTTTTCCTGTCTGAATTTGTCGCACAGAAAGTTGCAGGCCAAATATGTGTGACATTTCTGCGACTTTAGCTTCTAGAGCATTTTTACAACATTATACATAGGTGCTGAATACATAAAAAGCGACTGTTCAGCGACAGACAAGTCGCATCGGCTGAAAGTAGGCCAGAATGTCAGTCCATGTTGGAGCAGGTTTAGATACAGTCTAAAGCATAGATCTCAAAGTCTGTGCACAGAATTTAGCAAGGGCCTCGCACCTTCTGATGCATCAGGTAGGTGCACAATAGCATAGCCTAACCCTCTGTACTTTGGTCTATATTGATGCGGGACATAGACAGCCAGCTGATGACCAATCCATTAGTGCAATGGATGGCTGGAAGCATTTGTCTTTGCCTTTGCAATACCACAGAAGCAATGCATGGTCAATGTACAGCAATGACACACCTGTGTGAACAGCCAGGAGACCCCCCCCCCCATGTTATGTTACATAGTTACATAGTTAGTACGGTCGAAAAAAGACATATGTCCATCAAGTTCAACCAGGGAATTAAGGGGTAGGGGTGTGGCGCGATATTGGGGAAGGGATGAGATTTTATATTTCTTCATAAGCATTAATCTTATTTTGTCAATTAGGAACATTCAGCACCCACCCGCTATCAAGGCAGCTGCCTATCATGTCATGCCCTACCTGCACAGGTGTGCTGGCTACTCAAATGATCCAATTAAGGAGGCCATTTAGTCAGCAGCAGCAGAAGTCCTGTGCCTGGACGCTCCAACAGGGGCCAGACACAAGCAGAAGCAGAAGCAGCAGAAGCAGCAGCAGCACCACCTTTTGTTTTTTGGCTGCAGCAGCAGCAAGGCCCACAGGGCTGGCTAGCTGGCTAGCCAGCAAGCAGGTAGCAATGAAAGTAGGAATCTTTCTTTTTAACCCTGTAAGGGGGTGGTGCACTGTACCCGAAGATACTGCCATATCGGGTCAATGCATAGGGCGACGGAAGCAAGCTTCGAAATCGGCCCCCGTTCTCAAAAATCCATTTAATATATGGTCCCCAGATAGGGGACGTATCAGATATTAAACTGATAAGAACAGATACTACACTTGATCTTAGCCAAAAGGCCGAGAAGCGATAACCGTGAAAGGGGCGGGCCCAACAAGGTCCCCTTCATGGGCACTATCACTGCTTGCTGTCAGGGAGGCTGCCAGACAATTTTCCATGCACACTCTGGGCTGGGGGGCAGTCAACCACCAGTACACACAGCAGAACCTAAACCCATACCATTATTGCTAAGCAGCAAGACAGGGGCCCATTGCACTCCCACGGGGCCTTTTTAAATGCAATCCATAACCCGGATTTGCCAGGAACCCTTCTTACTCCTCCTACTTGCATGTGACACTGGGCTTAGGATCTGCATAGGAAACACACACACAAGCACACACCTACCTTTGTTGCCTGCAGATGCCTCCTTGGCTGTCCCCAAACGGTATCAAACCAACACCCACGGGAAGCTGTAAGCATAGAGGACATGCCTGCACCCCATTGGACTTACCTGTGTGGGTTAAATCCGGGTTATTTGACAACCTATGGCGGTGATGGTTCTGCTCAGGCAGAGCAGTGCTGATGCTCCTCATAAAGCTGTCGCTGCTGTGAAGGTTCTAGGTGACATCACAAATCCCTATGGTTACATACACAACAAAGCTGGGTTGTTGTTGTTTACACTCTGCAAGGCCTGTGGAAGTGAGTGACATCATAGCACTGTAGTTCTGAGGGTTCAAGATGGATGCAACAATCTCCTGTTGCTTCTATGAAGGCCGTAATAGACGACATCACCAAACAGCTCCATAGTCACATACACAGCAAAGGAGAGATGTTGTTTACACCTAGTGATGTCAGTGGTATTGAGTGACATCACAGCACAGTGCTAAGGCTCCTGGGCCTGGACACAGCAGCGGCTGCAATATCTCAACGGAGAATACGTTTATATCTATGTGTGTGTGTGCGCATATATATATATATATATATATATATATATATATATATATATATATATATTTCTCCGCCGAAATCACTTTTAAACCCATTTCCACCTTTTTTTCCCTTCTCTTCCTCTTACTTTTTTTTCACGTTTTTTTACGTTTTTCTCCTTTTCGCCTCTTTTCTGGGCGTATTATTCTTCTTTTTCTTCTTTTTTTTCGTCTAATGCATACCCCATCAGTGCAGCAATGCTTATTCAATACCGCCAGCAGATGGAGACACTGGGGGATAATTTTCTAAGGATTTATACTGATTTTTCCTGTCTGAATTTGTCGCACAGAAAGTTGCAGGCCAAATATGTGTGACATTTCTGCGACTTTAGCTTCTAGAGCATTTTTACAACATTATACATAGGTGCTGAATACATAAAAAGCGACTGTTCAGCGACAGACAAGTCGCATCGGCTGAAAGTAGGCCAGAATGTCAGTCCATGTTGGAGCAGGTTTAGATACAGTCTAAAGCATAGATCTCAAAGTCTGTGCACAGAATTTAGCAAGGGCCTCGCACCTTCTGATGCATCAGGTAGGTGCACAATAGCATAGCCTAACCCTCTGTACTTTGGTCTATATTGATGCAGGACATAGACAGCCAGCTGATGACCAATCCATTAGTGCAATGGATGGCTGGAAGCATTTGTCTTTGCCTTTGCAATACCACAGAAGCAATGCATGGTCAATGTACAGCAATGACACACCTGTGTGAACAGCCAGGAGACCCCCCCCCATGTTATGTTACATAGTTACATAGTTAGTACGGTCGAAAAAAGACATATGTCCATCAAGTTCAACCAGGGAATTAAGGTGTAGGGGTGTGGCGCGATATTGGGGAAGGGATGAGATTTTATATTTCTTCATAAGCATTAATCTTATTTTGTCAATTAGGAACATTCAGCACCCACCCGCTATCAAGGCAGCTGCCTATCATGTCATGCCCTACCTGCACAGGTGTGCTGGCTACTCAAATGATCCAATTAAGGAGGCCATTTAGTCAGCAGCAGCAGAAGTCCTGTGCCTGGACGCTCCAACAGGGGCCAGACACAAGCAGAAGCAGAAGCAGCAGAAGCAGCAGCAGCACCACCTTTTGTTTTTTGGCTGCAGCAGCAGCAAGGCCCACAGGGCTGGCTAGCTGGCTAGCCAGCAAGCAGGTAGCAATGAAAGTAGGAATCTTTCTTTTTAACCCTGTAAGGGGGTGGTGCACTGTACCCGAAGATACTGCCATATCGGGTCAATGCATAGGGCGACGGAAGCAAGCTTCGAAATCGGCCCCCGTTCTCAAAAATCCATTTAATATATGGTCCCCAGATAGGGGACGTATCAGATATTAAACTGATAAGAACAGATACTACACTTGATCTTAGCCAAAAGGCCGAGAAGCGATAACCGTGAAAGGGGCGGGCCCAACAAGGTCCCCTTCATGGGCACTATCACTGCTTGCTGTCAGGGAGGCTGCCAGACAATTTTCCATGCACACTCTGGGCTGGGGGGCAGTCAACCACCAGTACACACAGCAGAACCTAAACCCATACCATTATTGCTAAGCAGCAAGACAGGGGCCCATTGCACTCCCACGGGGCCTTTTTAAATGCAATCCATAACCCGGATTTGCCAGGAACCCTTTTTACTCCTCCTACTTGCATGTGACACTGGGCTTAGGATCTGCATAGGAAACACACACACAAGCACACACCTACCTTTGTTGCCTGCAGATGCCTCCTTGGCTGTCCCCAAACGGTATCAAACCAACACCCACGGGAAGCTGTAAGCATAGAGGACATGCCTGCACCCCATTGGACTTACCTGTGTGGGTTAAATCCGGGTTATTTGACAACCTATGGCGGTGATGGTTCTGCTCAGGCAGAGCAGTGCTGATGCTCCTCATAAAGCTGTCGCTGCTGTGAAGGTTCTAGGTGACATCACAAATCCCTATGGTTACATACACAACAAAGCTGGGTTGTTGTTGTTTACACTCTGCAAGGCCTGTGGAAGTGAGTGACATCATAGCACTGTAGTTCTGAGGGTTCAAGATGGATGCAACAATCTCCTGTTGCTTCTATGAAGGCCGTAATAGACGACATCACCAAACAGCTCCATAGTCACATACACAGCAAAGGAGAGATGTTGTTTACACCTAGTGATGTCAGTGGTATTGAGTGACATCACAGCACAGTGCTAAGGCTCCTGGGCCTGGACACAGCAGCGGCTGCAATATCTCAACGGAGAATACGTTTATATCTATGTGTGTGTGTGCGCATATATATATATATATATATATATATATATATATATATTTCTCCGCCGAAATCACTTTTAAACCCATTTCCACCTTTTTTTCCCTTCTCTTCCTCTTACTTTTTTTTCACGTTTTTTTACGTTTTTCTCCTTTTCGCCTCTTTTCTGGGCGTATTATTCTTCTTTTTCTTCTTTTTTTTCGTCTAATGCATACCCCATCAGTGCAGCAATGCTTATTCAATACCGCCAGCAGATGGAGACACTGGGGGATAATTTTCTAAGGATTTATACTGATTTTTCCTGTCTGAATTTGTCGCACAGAAAGTTGCAGGCCAAATATGTGTGACATTTCTGCGACTTTAGCTTCTAGAGCATTTTTACAACATTATACATAGGTGCTGAATACATAAAAAGCGACTGTTCAGCGACAGACAAGTCGCATCGGCTGAAAGTAGGCCAGAATGTCAGTCCATGTTGGAGCAGGTTTAGATACAGTCTAAAGCATAGATCTCAAAGTCTGTGCACAGAATTTAGCAAGGGCCTCGCACCTTCTGATGCATCAGGTAGGTGCACAATAGCATAGCCTAACCCTCTGTACTTTGGTCTATATTGATGCGGGACATAGACAGCCAGCTGATGACCAATCCATTAGTGCAATGGATGGCTGGAAGCATTTGTCTTTGCCTTTGCAATACCACAGAAGCAATGCATGGTCAATGTACAGCAATGACACACCTGTGTGAACAGCCAGGAGACCCCCCCCCCCATGTTATGTTACATAGTTACATAGTTAGTACGGTCGAAAAAAGACATATGTCCATCAAGTTCAACCAGGGAATTAAGGGGTAGGGGTGTGGCGCGATATTGGGGAAGGGATGAGATTTTATATTTCTTCATAAGCATTAATCTTATTTTGTCAATTAGGAACATTCAGCACCCACCCGCTATCAAGGCAGCTGCCTATCATGTCATGCCCTACCTGCACAGGTGTGCTGGCTACTCAAATGATCCAATTAAGGAGGCCATTTAGTCAGCAGCAGCAGAAGTCCTGTGCCTGGACGCTCCAACAGGGGCCAGACACAAGCAGAAGCAGAAGCAGCAGAAGCAGCAGCAGCACCACCTTTTGTTTTTTGGCTGCAGCAGCAGCAAGGCCCACAGGGCTGGCTAGCTGGCTAGCCAGCAAGCAGGTAGCAATGAAAGTAGGAATCTTTCTTTTTAACCCTGTAAGGGGGTGGTGCACTGTACCCGAAGATACTGCCATATCGGGTCAATGCATAGGGTGACGGAAGCAAGCTTCGAAATCGGCCCCCGTTCTCAAAAATCCATTTAATATATGGTCCCCAGATAGGGGACGTATCAGATATTAAACTGATAAGAACAGATACTACACTTGATCTTAGCCAAAAGGCCGAGAAGCGATAACCGTGAAAGGGGCGGGCCCAACAAGGTCCCCTTCATGGGCACTATCACTGCTTGCTGTCAGGGAGGCTGCCAGACAATTTTCCATGCACACTCTGGGCTGGGGGGCAGTCAACCACCAGTACACACAGCAGAACCTAAACCCATACCATTATTGCTAAGCAGCAAGACAGGGGCCCATTGCACTCCCACGGGGCCTTTTTAAATGCAATCCATAACCCGGATTTGCCAGGAACCCTTCTTACTCCTCCTACTTGCATGTGACACTGGGCTTAGGATCTGCATAGGAAACACACACACAAGCACACACCTACCTTTGTTGCCTGCAGATGCCTCCTTGGCTGTCCCCAAACGGTATCAAACCAACACCCACGGGAAGCTGTAAGCATAGAGGACATGCCTGCACCCCATTGGACTTACCTGTGTGGGTTAAATCCGGGTTATTTGACAACCTATGGCGGTGATGGTTCTGCTCAGGCAGAGCAGTGCTGATGCTCCTCATAAAGCTGTCGCTGCTGTGAAGGTTCTAGGTGACATCACAAATCCCTATGGTTACATACACAACAAAGCTGGGTTGTTGTTGTTTACACTCTGCAAGGCCTGTGGAAGTGAGTGACATCATAGCACTGTAGTTCTGAGGGTTCAAGATGGATGCAACAATCTCCTGTTGCTTCTATGAAGGCCGTAATAGACGACATCACCAAACAGCTCCATAGTCACATACACAGCAAAGGAGAGATGTTGTTTACACCTAGTGATGTCAGTGGTATTGAGTGACATCACAGCACAGTGCTAAGGCTCCTGGGCCTGGACACAGCAGCGGCTGCAATATCTCAACGGAGAATACGTTTATATCTATGTGTGTGTGTGCGCATATATATATATATATATATATATATATATATATATATATATATATATTTCTCCGCCGAAATCACTTTTAAACCCATTTCCACCTTTTTTTCCCTTCTCTTCCTCTTACTTTTTTTTCACGTTTTTTTACGTTTTTCTCCTTTTCGCCTCTTTTCTGGGCGTATTATTCTTCTTTTTCTTCTTTTTTTTCGTCTAATGCATACCCCATCAGTGCAGCAATGCTTATTCAATACCGCCAGCAGATGGAGACACTGGGGGATAATTTTCTAAGGATTTATACTGATTTTTCCTGTCTGAATTTGTCGCACAGAAAGTTGCAGGCCAAATATGTGTGACATTTCTGCGACTTTAGCTTCTAGAGCATTTTTACAACATTATACATAGGTGCTGAATACATAAAAAGCGACTGTTCAGCGACAGACAAGTCGCATCGGCTGAAAGTAGGCCAGAATGTCAGTCCATGTTGGAGCAGGTTTAGATACAGTCTAAAGCATAGATCTCAAAGTCTGTGCACAGAATTTAGCAAGGGCCTCGCACCTTCTGATGCATCAGGTAGGTGCACAATAGCATAGCCTAACCCTCTGTACTTTGGTCTATATTGATGCGGGACATAGACAGCCAGCTGATGACCAATCCATTAGTGCAATGGATGGCTGGAAGCATTTGTCTTTGCCTTTGCAATACCACAGAAGCAATGCATGGTCAATGTACAGCAATGACACACCTGTGTGAACAGCCAGGAGACCCCCCCCCCCATGTTATGTTACATAGTTACATAGTTAGTACGGTCGAAAAAAGACATATGTCCATCAAGTTCAACCAGGGAATTAAGGGGTAGGGGTGTGGCGCGATATTGGGGAAGGGATGAGATTTTATATTTCTTCATAAGCATTAATCTTATTTTGTCAATTAGGAACATTCAGCACCCACCCGCTATCAAGGCAGCTGCCTATCATGTCATGCCCTACCTGCACAGGTGTGCTGGCTACTCAAATGATCCAATTAAGGAGGCCATTTAGTCAGCAGCAGCAGAAGTCCTGTGCCTGGACGCTCCAACAGGGGCCAGACACAAGCAGAAGCAGAAGCAGCAGAAGCAGCAGCAGCACCACCTTTTGTTTTTTGGCTGCAGCAGCAGCAAGGCCCACAGGGCTGGCTAGCTGGCTAGCCAGCAAGCAGGTAGCAATGAAAGTAGGAATCTTTCTTTTTAACCCTGTAAGGGGGTGGTGCACTGTACCCGAAGATACTGCCATATCGGGTCAATGCATAGGGCGACGGAAGCAAGCTTCGAAATCGGCCCCCGTTCTCAAAAATCCATTTAATATATGGTCCCCAGATAGGGGACGTATCAGATATTAAACTGATAAGAACAGATACTACACTTGATCTTAGCCAAAAGGCCGAGAAGCGATAACCGTGAAAGGGGCGGGCCCAACAAGGTCCCCTTCATGGGCACTATCACTGCTTGCTGTCAGGGAGGCTGCCAGACAATTTTCCATGCACACTCTGGGCTGGGGGGCAGTCAACCACCAGTACACACAGCAGAACCTAAACCCATACCATTATTGCTAAGCAGCAAGACAGGGGCCCATTGCACTCCCACGGGGCCTTTTTAAATGCAATCCATAACCCGGATTTGCCAGGAACCCTTCTTACTCCTCCTACTTGCATGTGACACTGGGCTTAGGATCTGCATAGGAAACACACACACAAGCACACACCTACCTTTGTTGCCTGCAGATGCCTCCTTGGCTGTCCCCAAACGGTATCAAACCAACACCCACGGGAAGCTGTAAGCATAGAGGACATGCCTGCACCCCATTGGACTTACCTGTGTGGGTTAAATCCGGGTTATTTGACAACCTATGGCGGTGATGGTTCTGCTCAGGCAGAGCAGTGCTGATGCTCCTCATAAAGCTGTCGCTGCTGTGAAGGTTCTAGGTGACATCACAAATCCCTATGGTTACATACACAACAAAGCTGGGTTGTTGTTGTTTACACTCTGCAAGGCCTGTGGAAGTGAGTGACATCATAGCACTGTAGTTCTGAGGGTTCTAGATGGATGCAACAATCTCCTGTTGCTTCTATGAAGGCCATAATAGACGACATCACCAAACAGCTCCATAGTCACATACACAGCAAAGGAGAGATGTTGTTTACACCTAGTGATGTCAGTGGTATTGAGTGACATCACAGCACAGTGCTAAGGCTCCTGGGCCTGGACACAGCAGCGGCTGCAATATCTCAACGGAGAATACGTTTATATCTATGTGTGTGTGTGCGCATATATATATATATATATATATATATATATATATATATATATATATATTTCTCCGCCGAAATCACTTTTAAACCCATTTCCACCTTTTTTTCCCTTCTCTTCCTCTTACTTTTTTTTCACGTTTTTTTACGTTTTTCTCCTTTTCGCCTCTTTTCTGGGCGTATTATTCTTCTTTTTCTTCTTTTTTTTCGTCTAATGCATACCCCATCAGTGCAGCAATGCTTATTCAATACCGCCAGCAGATGGAGACACTGGGGGATAATTTTCTAAGGATTTATACTGATTTTTCCTGTCTGAATTTGTCGCACAGAAAGTTGCAGGCCAAATATGTGTGACATTTCTGCGACTTTAGCTTCTAGAGCATTTTTACAACATTATACATAGGTGCTGAATACATAAAAAGCGACTGTTCAGCGACAGACAAGTCGCATCGGCTGAAAGTAGGCCAGAATGTCAGTCCATGTTGGAGCAGGTTTAGATACAGTCTAAAGCATAGATCTCAAAGTCTGTGCACAGAATTTAGCAAGGGCCTCGCACCTTCTGATGCATCAGGTAGGTGCACAATAGCATAGCCTAACCCTCTGTACTTTGGTCTATATTGATGCGGGACATAGACAGCCAGCTGATGACCAATCCATTAGTGCAATGGATGGCTGGAAGCATTTGTCTTTGCCTTTGCAATACCACAGAAGCAATGCATGGTCAATGTACAGCAATGACACACCTGTGTGAACAGCCAGGAGACCCCCCCCCCATGTTATGTTACATAGTTACATAGTTAGTACGGTCGAAAAAAGACATATGTCCATCAAGTTCAACCAGGGAATTAAGGGGTAGGGGTGTGGCGCGATATTGGGGAAGGGATGAGATTTTATATTTCTTCATAAGCATTAATCTTATTTTGTCAATTAGGAACATTCAGCACCCACCCGCTATCAAGGCAGCTGCCTATCATGTCATGCCCTACCTGCACAGGTGTGCTGGCTACTCAAATGATCCAATTAAGGAGGCCATTTAGTCAGCAGCAGCAGAAGTCCTGTGCCTGGACGCTCCAACAGGGGCCAGACACAAGCAGAAGCAGAAGCAGCAGAAGCAGCAGCAGCACCACCTTTTGTTTTTTGGCTGCAGCAGCAGCAAGGCCCACAGGGCTAGCTGGCTAGCCAGCAAGCAGGTAGCAATGAAAGTAGGAATCTTTCTTTTTAACCCTGTAAGGGGGTGGTGCACTGTACCCGAAGATACTGCCATATCGGGTCAATGCATAGGGCGACGGAAGCAAGCTTCGAAATCGGCCCCCGTTCTCAAAAATCCATTTAATATATGGTCCCCAGATAGGGGACGTATCAGATATTAAACTGATAAGAACAGATACTACACTTGATCTTAGCCAAAAGGCCGAGAAGCGATAACCGTGAAAGGGGCGGGCCCAACAAGGTCCCCTTCATGGGCACTATCACTGCTTGCTGTCAGGGAGGCTGCCAGACAATTTTCCATGCACACTCTGGGCTGGGGGGCAGTCAACCACCAGTACACACAGCAGAACCTAAACCCATACCATTATTGCTAAGCAGCAAGACAGGGGCCCATTGCACTCCCACGGGGCCTTTTTAAATGCAATCCATAACCCGGATTTGCCAGGAACCCTTCTTACTCCTCCTACTTGCATGTGACACTGGGCTTAGGATCTGCATAGGAAACACACACACAAGCACACACCTACCTTTGTTGCCTGCAGATGCCTCCTTGGCTGTCCCCAAACGGTATCAAACCAACACCCACGGGAAGCTGTAAGCATAGAGGACATGCCTGCACCCCATTGGACTTACCTGTGTGGGTTAAATCCGGGTTATTTGACAACCTATGGCGGTGATGGTTCTGCTCAGGCAGAGCAGTGCTGATGCTCCTCATAAAGCTGTCGCTGCTGTGAAGGTTCTAGGTGACATCACAAATCCCTATGGTTACATACACAACAAAGCTGGGTTGTTGTTGTTTACACTCTGCAAGGCCTGTGGAAGTGAGTGACATCATAGCACTGTAGTTCTGAGGGTTCAAGATGGATGCAACAATCTCCTGTTGCTTCTATGAAGGCCGTAATAGACGACATCACCAAACAGCTCCATAGTCACATACACAGCAAAGGAGAGATGTTGTTTACACCTAGTGATGTCAGTGGTATTGAGTGACATCACAGCACAGTGCTAAGGCTCCTGGGCCTGGACACAGCAGCGGCTGCAATATCTCAACGGAGAATACGTTTATATCTATGTGTGTGTGTGCGCATATATATATATATATATATATATATATATATATATATATATTTCTCCGCCGAAATCACTTTTAAACCCATTTCCACCTTTTTTTCCCTTCTCTTCCTCTTACTTTTTTTTCACGTTTTTTTACGTTTTTCTCCTTTTCGCCTCTTTTCTGGGCGTATTATTCTTCTTTTTCTTCTTTTTTTTCGTCTAATGCATACCCCATCAGTGCAGCAATGCTTATTCAATACCGCCAGCAGATGGAGACACTGGGGGATAATTTTCTAAGGATTTATACTGATTTTTCCTGTCTGAATTTGTCGCACAGAAAGTTGCAGGCCAAATATGTGTGACATTTCTGCGACTTTAGCTTCTAGAGCATTTTTACAACATTATACATAGGTGCTGAATACATAAAAAGCGACTGTTCAGCGACAGACAAGTCGCATCGGCTGAAAGTAGGCCAGAATGTCAGTCCATGTTGGAGCAGGTTTAGATACAGTCTAAAGCATAGATCTCAAAGTCTGTGCACAGAATTTAGCAAGGGCCTCGCACCTTCTGATGCATCAGGTAGGTGCACAATAGCATAGCCTAACCCTCTGTACTTTGGTCTATATTGATGCGGGACATAGACAGCCAGCTGATGACCAATCCATTAGTGCAATGGATGGCTGGAAGCATTTGTCTTTGCCTTTGCAATACCACAGAAGCAATGCATGGTCAATGTACAGCAATGACACACCTGTGTGAACAGCCAGGAGACCCCCCCCCCCCATGTTATGTTACATAGTTACATAGTTAGTACGGTCGAAAAAAGACATATGTCCATCAAGTTCAACCAGGGAATTAAGGGGTAGGGGTGTGGCGCGATATTGGGGAAGGGATGAGATTTTATATTTCTTCATAAGCATTAATCTTATTTTGTCAATTAGGAACATTCAGCACCCACCCGCTATCAAGGCAGCTGCCTATCATGTCATGCCCTACCTGCACAGGTGTGCTGGCTACTCAAATGATCCAATTAAGGAGGCCATTTAGTCAGCAGCAGCAGAAGTCCTGTGCCTGGACGCTCCAACAGGGGCCAGACACAAGCAGAAGCAGAAGCAGCAGAAGCAGCAGCAGCACCACCTTTTGTTTTTTGGCTGCAGCAGCAGCAAGGCCCACAGGGCTGGCTAGCTGGCTAGCCAGCAAGCAGGTAGCAATGAAAGTAGGAATCTTTCTTTTTAACCCTGTAAGGGGGTGGTGCACTGTACCCGAAGATACTGCCATATCGGGTCAATGCATAGGGCGACGGAAGCAAGCTTCGAAATCGGCCCCCGTTCTCAAAAATCCATTTAATATATGGTCCCCAGATAGGGGACGTATCAGATATTAAACTGATAAGAACAGATACTACACTTGATCTTAGCCAAAAGGCCGAGAAGCGATAACCGTGAAAGGGGCGGGCCCAACAAGGTCCCCTTCATGGGCACTATCACTGCTTGCTGTCAGGGAGGCTGCCAGACAATTTTCCATGCACACTCTGGGCTGGGGGGCAGTCAACCACCAGTACACACAGCAGAACCTAAACCCATACCATTATTGCTAAGCAGCAAGACAGGGGCCCATTGCACTCCCACGGGGCCTTTTTAAATGCAATCCATAACCCGGATTTGCCAGGAACCCTTCTTACTCCTCCTACTTGCATGTGACACTGGGCTTAGGATCTGCATAGGAAACACACACACAAGCACACACCTACCTTTGTTGCCTGCAGATGCCTCCTTGGCTGTCCCCAAACGGTATCAAACCAACACCCACGGGAAGCTGTAAGCATAGAGGACATGCCTGCACCCCATTGGACTTACCTGTGTGGGTTAAATCCGGGTTATTTGACAACCTATGGCGGTGATGGTTCTGCTCAGGCAGAGCAGTGCTGATGCTCCTCATAAAGCTGTCGCTGCTGTGAAGGTTCTAGGTGACATCACAAATCCCTATGGTTACATACACAACAAAGCTGGGTTGTTGTTGTTTACACTCTGCAAGGCCTGTGGAAGTGAGTGACATCATAGCACTGTAGTTCTGAGGGTTCAAGATGGATGCAACAATCTCCTGTTGCTTCTATGAAGGCCGTAATAGACGACATCACCAAACAGCTCCATAGTCACATACACAGCAAAGGAGAGATGTTGTTTACACCTAGTGATGTCAGTGGTATTGAGTGACATCACAGCACAGTGCTAAGGCTCCTGGGCCTGGACACAGCAGCGGCTGCAATATCTCAACGGAGAATACGTTTATATCTATGTGTGTGTGTGCGCATATATATATATATATATATATATATATATATATATATATATATTTCTCCGCCGAAATCACTTTTAAACCCATTTCCACCTTTTTTTCCCTTCTCTTCCTCTTACTTTTTTTTCACGTTTTTTTACGTTTTTCTCCTTTTCGCCTCTTTTCTGGGCGTATTATTCTTCTTTTTCTTCTTTTTTTTCGTCTAATGCATACCCCATCAGTGCAGCAATGCTTATTCAATACCGCCAGCAGATGGAGACACTGGGGGATAATTTTCTAAGGATTTATACTGATTTTTCCTGTCTGAATTTGTCGCACAGAAAGTTGCAGGCCAAATATGTGTGACATTTCTGCGACTTTAGCTTCTAGAGCATTTTTACAACATTATACATAGGTGCTGAATACATAAAAAGCGACTGTTCAGCGACAGACAAGTCGCATCGGCTGAAAGTAGGCCAGAATGTCAGTCCATGTTGGAGCAGGTTTAGATACAGTCTAAAGCATAGATCTCAAAGTCTGTGCACAGAATTTAGCAAGGGCCTCGCACCTTCTGATGCATCAGGTAGGTGCACAATAGCATAGCCTAACCCTCTGTACTTTGGTCTATATTGATGCGGGACATAGACAGCCAGCTGATGACCAATCCATTAGTGCAATGGATGGCTGGAAGCATTTGTCTTTGCCTTTGCAATACCACAGAAGCAATGCATGGTCAATGTACAGCAATGACACACCTGTGTGAACAGCCAGGAGACCCCCCCCCCCATGTTATGTTACATAGTTACATAGTTAGTACGGTCGAAAAAAGACATATGTCCATCAAGTTCAACCAGGGAATTAAGGGGTAGGGGTGTGGCGCGATATTGGGGAAGGGATGAGATTTTATATTTCTTCATAAGCATTAATCTTATTTTGTCAATTAGGAACATTCAGCACCCACCCGCTATCAAGGCAGCTGCCTATCATGTCATGCCCTACCTGCACAGGTGTGCTGGCTACTCAAATGATCCAATTAAGGAGGCCATTTAGTCAGCAGCAGCAGAAGTCCTGTGCCTGGACGCTCCAACAGGGGCCAGACACAAGCAGAAGCAGAAGCAGCAGAAGCAGCAGCAGCACCACCACCTTTTGTTTTTTGGCTGCAGCAGCAGCAAGGCCCACAGGGCTGGCTAGCTGGCTAGCCAGCAAGCAGGTAGCAATGAAAGTAGGAATCTTTCTTTTTAACCCTGTAAGGGGGTGGTGCACTGTACCCGAAGATACTGCCATATCGGGTCAATGCATAGGGCGACGGAAGCAAGCTTCGAAATCGGCCCCCGTTCTCAAAAATCCATTTAATATATGGTCCCCAGATAGGGGACGTATCAGATATTAAACTGATAAGAACAGATACTACACTTGATCTTAGCCAAAAGGCCGAGAAGCGATAACCGTGAAAGGGGCGGGCCCAACAAGGTCCCCTTCATGGGCACTATCACTGCTTGCTGTCAGGGAGGCTGCCAGACAATTTTCCATGCACACTCTGGGCTGGGGGGCAGTCAACCACCAGTACACACAGCAGAACCTAAACCCATACCATTATTGCTAAGCAGCAAGACAGGGGCCCATTGCACTCCCACGGGGCCTTTTTAAATGCAATCCATAACCCGGATTTGCCAGGAACCCTTCTTACTCCTCCTACTTGCATATGACACTGGGCTTAGGATCTGCATAGGAAACACACACACAAGCACACACCTACCTTTGTTGCCTGCAGATGCCTCCTTGGCTGTCCCCAAACGGTATCAAACCAACACCCACGGGAAGCTGTAAGCATAGAGGACATGCCTGCACCCCATTGGACTTACCTGTGTGGGTTAAATCCGGGTTATTTGACAACCTATGGCGGTGATGGTTCTGCTCAGGCAGAGCAGTGCTGATGCTCCTCATAAAGCTGTCGCTGCTGTGAAGGTTCTAGGTGACATCACAAATCCCTATGGTTACATACACAACAAAGCTGGGTTGTTGTTGTTTACACTCTGCAAGGCCTGTGGAAGTGAGTGACATCATAGCACTGTAGTTCTGAGGGTTCAAGATGGATGCAACAATCTCCTGTTGCTTCTATGAAGGCCGTAATAGACGACATCACCAAACAGCTCCATAGTCACATACACAGCAAAGGAGAGATGTTGTTTACACCTAGTGATGTCAGTGGTATTGAGTGACATCACAGCACAGTGCTAAGGCTCCTGGGCCTGGACACAGCAGCGGCTGCAATATCTCAACGGAGAATACGTTTATATCTATGTGTGTGTGTGCGCATATATATATATATATATATATATATATATATATATATATATATATATATATATATATATATTTCTCCGCCGAAATCACTTTTAAACCCATTTCCACCTTTTTTTCCCTTCTCTTCCTCTTACTTTTTTTTCACGTTTTTTTACGTTTTTCTCCTTTTTGCCTCTTTTCTGGGCGTATTATTCTTCTTTTTCTTCTTTTTTTTCGTCTAATGCATACCCCATCAGTGCAGCAATGCTTATTCAATACCGCCAGCAGATGGAGACACTGGGGGATAATTTTCTAAGGATTTATACTGATTTTTCCTGTCTGAATTTGTCGCACAGAAAGTTGCAGGCCAAATATGTGTGACATTTCTGCGACTTTAGCTTCTAGAGCATTTTTACAACATTATACATAGGTGCTGAATACATAAAAAGCGACTGTTCAGCGACAGACAAGTCGCATCGGCTGAAAGTAGGCCAGAATGTCAGTCCATGTTGGAGCAGGTTTAGATACAGTCTAAAGCATAGATCTCAAAGTCTGTGCACAGAATTTAGCAAGGGCCTCGCACCTTCTGATGCATCAGGTAGGTGCACAATAGCATAGCCTAACCCTCTGTACTTTGGTCTATATTGATGCGGGACATAGACAGCCAGCTGATGACCAATCCATTAGTGCAATGGATGGCTGGAAGCATTTGTCTTTGCCTTTGCAATACCACAGAAGCAATGCATGGTCAATGTACAGCAATGACACACCTGTGTGAACAGCCAGGAGACCCCCCCCCCATGTTATGTTACATAGTTACATAGTTAGTACGGTCGAAAAAAGACATATGTCCATCAAGTTCAACCAGGGAATTAAGGGGTAGGGGTGTGGCGCGATATTGGGGAAGGGATGAGATTTTATATTTCTTCATAAGCATTAATCTTATTTTGTCAATTAGGAACATTCAGCACCCACCCGCTATCAAGGCAGCTGCCTATCATGTCATGCCCTACCTGCACAGGTGTGCTGGCTACTCAAATGATCCAATTAAGGAGGCCATTTAGTCAGCAGCAGCAGAAGTCCTGTGCCTGGACACTCCAACAGGGGCCAGACACAAGCAGAAGCAGAAGCAGCAGAAGCAGCAGCAGCACCACCTTTTGTTTTTTGGCTGCAGCAGCAGCAAGGCCCACAGGGCTGGCTAGCTGGCTAGCCAGCAAGCAGGTAGCAATGAAAGTAGGAATCTTTCTTTTTAACCCTGTAAGGGGGTGGTGCACTGTACCCGAAGATACTGCCATATCGGGTCAATGCATAGGGCGACGGAAGCAAGCTTCGAAATCGGCCCCCGTTCTCAAAAATCCATTTAATATATGGTCCCCAGATAGGGGACGTATCAGATATTAAACTGATAAGAACAGATACTACACTTGATCTTAGCCAAAAGGCCGAGAAGCGATAACCGTGAAAGGGGCGGGCCCAACAAGGTCCCCTTCATGGGCACTATCACTGCTTGCTGTCAGGGAGGCTGCCAGACAATTTTCCATGCACACTCTGGGCTGGGGGGCAGTCAACCACCAGTACACACAGCAGAACCTAAACCCATACCATTATTGCTAAGCAGCAAGACAGGGGCCCATTGCACTCCCACGGAGCCTTTTTAAATGCAATCCATAACCCGGATTTGCCAGGAACCCTTCTTACTCCTCCTACTTGCATGTGACACTGGGCTTAGGATCTGCATAGGAAACACACACACAAGCACACACCTACCTTTGTTGCCTGCAGATGCCTCCTTGGCTGTCCCCAAACGGTATCAAACCAACACCCACGGGAAGCTGTAAGCATAGAGGACATGCCTGCACCCCATTGGACTTACCTGTGTGGGTTAAATCCGGGTTATTTGACAACCTATGGCGGTGATGGTTCTGCTCAGGCAGAGCAGTGCTGATGCTCCTCATAAAGCTGTCGCTGCTGTGAAGGTTCTAGGTGACATCACAAATCCCTATGGTTACATACACAACAAAGCTGGGTTGTTGTTGTTTACACTCTGCAAGGCCTGTGGAAGTGAGTGACATCATAGCACTGTAGTTCTGAGGGTTCAAGATGGATGCAACAATCTCCTGTTGCTTCTATGAAGGCCGTAATAGACGACATCACCAAACAGCTCCATAGTCACATACACAGCAAAGGAGAGATGTTGTTTACACCTAGTGATGTCAGTGGTATTGAGTGACATCACAGCACAGTGCTAAGGCTCCTGGGCCTGGACACAGCAGCGGCTGCAATATCTCAACGGAGAATACGTTTATATCTATGTGTGTGTGTGCGCATATATATATATATATATATATATATATATATATATATATATTTCTCCGCCGAAATCACTTTTAAACCCATTTCCACCTTTTTTTCCCTTCTCTTCCTCTTACTTTTTTTTCACGTTTTTTTACGTTTTTCTCCTTTTCGCCTCTTTTCTGGGCGTATTATTCTTCTTTTTCTTCTTTTTTTTCGTCTAATGCATACCCCATCAGTGCAGCAATGCTTATTCAATACCGCCAGCAGATGGAGACACTGGGGGATAATTTTCTAAGGATTTATACTGATTTTTCCTGTCTGAATTTGTCGCACAGAAAGTTGCAGGCCAAATATGTGTGACATTTCTGCGACTTTAGCTTCTAGAGCATTTTTACAACATTATACATAGGTGCTGAATACATAAAAAGCGACTGTTCAGCGACAGACAAGTCGCATCGGCTGAAAGTAGGCCAGAATGTCAGTCCATGTTGGAGCAGGTTTAGATACAGTCTAAAGCATAGATCTCAAAGTCTGTGCACAGAATTTAGCAAGGGCCTCGCACCTTCTGATGCATCAGGTAGGTGCACAATAGCATAGCCTAACCCTCTGTACTTTGGTCTATATTGATGCGGGACATAGACAGCCAGCTGATGACCAATCCATTAGTGCAATGGATGGCTGGAAGCATTTGTCTTTGCCTTTGCAATACCACAGAAGCAATGCATGGTCAATGTACAGCAATGACACACCTGTGTGAACAGCCAGGAGACCCCCCCCCCCATGTTATGTTACATAGTTACATAGTTAGTACGGTCGAAAAAAGACATATGTCCATCAAGTTCAATCAGGGAATTAAGGGGTAGGGGTGTGGCGCGATATTGGGGAAGGGATGAGATTTTATATTTCTTCATAAGCATTAATCTTATTTTGTCAATTAGGAACATTCAGCACCCACCCGCTATCAAGGCAGCTGCCTATCATGTCATGCCCTACCTGCACAGGTGTGCTGGCTACTCAAATGATCCAATTAAGGAGGCCATTTAGTCAGCAGCAGCAGAAGTCCTGTGCCTGGACGCTCCAACAGGGGCCAGACACAAGCAGAAGCAGAAGCAGCAGAAGCAGCAGCAGCACCACCTTTTGTTTTTTGGCTGCAGCAGCAGCAAGGCCCACAGGGCTGGCTAGCTGGCTAGCCAGCAAGCAGGTAGCAATGAAAGTAGGAATCTTTCTTTTTAACCCTGTAAGGGGGTGGTGCACTGTACCCGAAGATACTGCCATATCGGGTCAATGCATAGGGCGACGGAAGCAAGCTTCGAAATCGGCCCCCGTTCTCAAAAATCCATTTAATATATGGTCCCCAGATAGGGGACGTATCAGATATTAAACTGATAAGAACAGATACTACACTTGATCTTAGCCAAAAGGCCGAGAAGCGATAACCGTGAAAGGGGCGGGCCCAACAAGGTCCCCTTCATGGGCACTATCACTGCTTGCTGTCAGGGAGGCTGCCAGACAATTTTCCATTCACACTCTGGGCTGGGGGGCAGTCAACCACCAGTACACACAGCAGAACCTAAACCCATACCATTATTGCTAAGCAGCAAGACAGGGGCCCATTGCACTCCCACGGGGCCTTTTTAAATGCAATCCATAACCCGGATTTGCCAGGAACCCTTCTTACTCCTCCTACTTGCATGTGACACTGGGCTTAGGATCTGCATAGGAAACACACACACAAGCACACACCTACCTTTGTTGCCTGCAGATGCCTCCTTGGCTGTCCCCAAACGGTATCAAACCAACACCCACGGGAAGCTGTAAGCATAGAGGACATGCCTGCACCCCATTGGACTTACCTGTGTGGGTTAAATCCGGGTTATTTGACAACCTATGGCGGTGATGGTTCTGCTCAGGCAGAGCAGTGCTGATGCTCCTCATAAAGCTGTCGCTGCTGTGAAGGTTCTAGGTGACATCACAAATCCCTATGGTTACATACACAACAAAGCTGGGTTGTTGTTGTTTACACTCTGCAAGGCCTGTGGAAGTGAGTGACATCATAGCACTGTAGTTCTGAGGGTTCAAGATGGATGCAACAATCTCCTGTTGCTTCTATGAAGGCCGTAATAGACGACATCACCAAACAGCTCCATAGTCACATACACAGCAAAGGAGAGATGTTGTTTACACCTAGTGATGTCAGTGGTATTGAGTGACATCACAGCACAGTGCTAAGGCTCCTGGGCCTGGACACAGCAGCGGCTGCAATATCTCAACGGAGAATACGTTTATATCTATGTGTGTGTGTGCGCATATATATATATATATATATATATATATATATATATATATATATATTTCTCCGCCGAAATCACTTTTAAACCCATTTCCACCTTTTTTTCCCTTCTCTTCCTCTTACTTTTTTTTCACGTTTTTTTATGTTTTTCTCCTTTTCGCCTCTTTTCTGGGCGTATTATTCTTCTTTTTCTTCTTTTTTTTCGTCTAATGCATACCCCATCAGTGCAGCAATGCTTATTCAATACCGCCAGCAGATGGAGACACTGGGGGATAATTTTCTAAGGATTTATACTGATTTTTCCTGTCTGAATTTGTCGCACAGAAAGTTGCAGGCCAAATATGTGTGACATTTCTGCGACTTTAGCTTCTAGAGCATTTTTACAACATTATACATAGGTGCTGAATACATAAAAAGCGACTGTTCAGCGACAGACAAGTCGCATCGGCTGAAAGTAGGCCAGAATGTCAGTCCATGTTGGAGCAGGTTTAGATACAGTCTAAAGCATAGATCTCAAAGTCTGTGCACAGAATTTAGCAAGGGCCTCGCACCTTCTGATGCATCAGGTAGGTGCACAATAGCATAGCCTAACCCTCTGTACTTTGGTCTATATTGATGCGGGACATAGACAGCCAGCTGATGACCAATCCATTAGTGCAATGGATGGCTGGAAGCATTTGTCTTTGCCTTTGCAATACCACAGAAGCAATGCATGGTCAATGTACAGCAATGACACACCTGTGTGAACAGCCAGGAGACCCCCCCCCCCCCATGTTATGTTACATAGTTACATAGTTAGTACGGTCGAAAAAAGACATATGTCCATCAAGTTCAACCAGGGAATTAAGGGGTAGGGGTGTGGCGCGATATTGGGGAAGGGATGAGATTTTATATTTCTTCATAAGCATTAATCTTATTTTGTCAATTAGGAACATTCAGCACCCACCCGCTATCAAGGCAGCTGCCTATCATGTCATGCCCTACCTGCACAGGTGTGCTGGCTACTCAAATGATCCAATTAAGGAGGCCATTTAGTCAGCAGCAGCAGAAGTCCTGTGCCTGGACGCTCCAACAGGGGCCAGACACAAGCAGAAGCAGAAGCAGCAGAAGCAGCAGCAGCACCACCTTTTGTTTTTTGGCTGCAGCAGCAGCAAGGCCCACAGGGCTGGCTAGCTGGCTAGCCAGCAAGCAGGTAGCAATGAAAGTAGGAATCTTTCTTTTTAACCCTGTAAGGGGGTGGTGCACTGTACCCGAAGATACTGCCATATCGGGTCAATGCATAGGGCGACGGAAGCAAGCTTCGAAATCGGCCCCCGTTCTCAAAAATCCATTTAATATATGGTCCCCAGATAGGGGACGTATCAGATATTAAACTGATAAGAACAGATACTACACTTGATCTTAGCCAAAAGGCCGAGAAGCGATAACCGTGAAAGGGGCGGGCCCAACAAGGTCCCCTTCATGGGCACTATCACTGCTTGCTGTCAGGGAGGCTGCCAGACAATTTTCCATGCACACTCTGGGCTGGGGGGCAGTCAACCACCAGTACACACAGCAGAACCTAAACCCATACCATTATTGCTAAGCAGCAAGACAGGGGCCCATTGCACTCCCACGGGGCCTTTTTAAATGCAATCCATAACCCGGATTTGCCAGGAACCCTTCTTACTCCTCCTACTTGCATGTGACACTGGGCTTAGGATCTGCATAGGAAACACACACACAAGCACACACCTACCTTTGTTGCCTGCAGATGCCTCCTTGGCTGTCCCCAAACGGTATCAAACCAACACCCACGGGAAGCTGTAAGCATAGAGGACATGCCTGCACCCCATTGGACTTACCTGTGTGGGTTAAATCCGGGTTATTTGACAACCTATGGCGGTGATGGTTCTGCTCAGGCAGAGCAGTGCTGATGCTCCTCATAAAGCTGTCGCTGCTGTGAAGGTTCTAGGTGACATCACAAATCCCTATGGTTACATACACAACAAAGCTGGGTTGTTGTTGTTTACACTCTGCAAGGCCTGTGGAAGTGAGTGACATCATAGCACTGTAGTTCTGAGGGTTCAAGATGGATGCAACAATCTCCTGTTGCTTCTATGAAGGCCGTAATAGACGACATCACCAAACAGCTCCATAGTCACATACACAGCAAAGGAGAGATGTTGTTTACACCTAGTGATGTCAGTGGTATTGAGTGACATCACAGCACAGTGCTAAGGCTCCTGGGCCTGGACACAGCAGCGGCTGCAATATCTCAACGGAGAATACGTTTATATCTATGTGTGTGTGTGCGCATATATATATATATATATATATATATATATATATATATATATATATTTCTCCGCCGAAATCACTTTTAAACCCATTTCCACCTTTTTTTCCCTTCTCTTCCTCTTACTTTTTTTTCACGTTTTTTTATGTTTTTCTCCTTTTCGCCTCTTTTCTGGGCGTATTATTCTTCTTTTTCTTCTTTTTTTTCGTCTAATGCATACCCCATCAGTGCAGCAATGCTTATTCAATACCGCCAGCAGATGGAGACACTGGGGGATAATTTTCTAAGGATTTATACTGATTTTTCCTGTCTGAATTTGTCGCACAGAAAGTTGCAGGCCAAATATGTGTGACATTTCTGCGACTTTAGCTTCTAGAGCATTTTTACAACATTATACATAGGTGCTGAATACATAAAAAGCGACTGTTCAGCGACAGACAAGTCGCATCGGCTGAAAGTAGGCCAGAATGTCAGTCCATGTTGGAGCAGGTTTAGATACAGTCTAAAGCATAGATCTCAAAGTCTGTGCACAGAATTTAGCAAGGGCCTCGCACCTTCTGATGCATCAGGTAGGTGCACAATAGCATAGCCTAACCCTCTGTACTTTGGTCTATATTGATGCGGGACATAGACAGCCAGCTGATGACCAATCCATTAGTGCAATGGATGGCTGGAAGCATTTGTCTTTGCCTTTGCAATACCACAGAAGCAATGCATGGTCAATGTACAGCAATGACACACCTGTGTGAACAGCCAGGAGACCCCCCCCCCCCCATGTTATGTTACATAGTTACATAGTTAGTACGGTCGAAAAAAGACATATGTCCATCAAGTTCAACCAGGGAATTAAGGGGTAGGGGTGTGGCGCGATATTGGGGAAGGGATGAGATTTTATATTTCTTCATAAGCATTAATCTTATTTTGTCAATTAGGAACATTCAGCACCCACCCGCTATCAAGGCAGCTGCCTATCATGTCATGCCCTACCTGCACAGGTGTGCTGGCTACTCAAATGATCCAATTAAGGAGGCCATTTAGTCAGCAGCAGCAGAAGTCCTGTGCCTGGACGCTCCAACAGGGGCCAGACACAAGCAGAAGCAGAAGCAGCAGAAGCAGCAGCAGCACCACCTTTTGTTTTTTGGCTGCAGCAGCAGCAAGGCCCACAGGGCTGGCTAGCTGGCTAGCCAGCAAGCAGGTAGCAATGAAAGTAGGAATCTTTCTTTTTAACCCTGTAAGGGGGTGGTGCACTGTACCCGAAGATACTGCCATATCGGGTCAATGCATAGGGCGACGGAAGCAAGCTTCGAAATCGGCCCCCGTTCTCAAAAATCCATTTAATATATGGTCCCCAGATAGGGGACGTATCAGATATTAAACTGATAAGAACAGATACTACACTTGATCTTAGCCAAAAGGCCGAGAAGCGATAACCGTGAAAGGGGCGGGCCCAACAAGGTCCCCTTCATGGGCACTATCACTGCTTGCTGTCAGGGAGGCTGCCAGACAATTTTCCATGCACACTCTGGGCTGGGGGGCAGTCAACCACCAGTACACACAGCAGAACCTAAACCCATACCATTATTGCTAAGCAGCAAGACAGGGGCCCATTGCACTCCCACGGGGCCTTTTTAAATGCAATCCATAACCCGGATTTGCCAGGAACCCTTCTTACTCCTCCTACTTGCATGTGACACTGGGCTTAGGATCTGCATAGGAAACACACACACAAGCACACACCTACCTTTGTTGCCTGCAGATGCCTCCTTGGCTGTCCCCAAACGGTATCAAACCAACACCCACGGGAAGCTGTAAGCATAGAGGACATGCCTGCACCCCATTGGACTTACCTGTGTGGGTTAAATCCGGGTTATTTGACAACCTATGGCGGTGATGGTTCTGCTCAGGCAGAGCAGTGCTGATGCTCCTCATAAAGCTGTCGCTGCTGTGAAGGTTCTAGGTGACATCACAAATCCCTATGGTTACATACACAACAAAGCTGGGTTGTTGTTGTTTACACTCTGCAAGGCCTGTGGAAGTGAGTGACATCATAGCACTGTAGTTCTGAGGGTTCAAGATGGATGCAACAATCTCCTGTTGCTTCTATGAAGGCCGTAATAGACGACATCACCAAACAGCTCCATAGTCACATACACAGCAAAGGAGAGATGTTGTTTACACCTAGTGATGTCAGTGGTATTGAGTGACATCACAGCACAGTGCTAAGGCTCCTGGGCCTGGACACAGCAGCGGCTGCAATATCTCAACGGAGAATACGTTTATATATATGTGTGTGTGTGCGCATATATATATATATATATATATATATATATATATATATATATATTTCTCCGCCGAAATCACTTTTAAACCCATTTCCACCTTTTTTTCCCTTCTCTTCCTCTTACTTTTTTTTCACGTTTTTTTACGTTTTTCTCCTTTTCGCCTCTTTTCTGGGCGTATTATTCTTCTTTTTCTTCTTTTTTTTCGTCTAATGCATACCCCATCAGTGCAGCAATGCTTATTCAATACCGCCAGCAGATGGAGACACTGGGGGATAATTTTCTAAGGATTTATACTGATTTTTCCTGTCTGAATTTGTCGCACAGAAAGTTGCAGGCCAAATATGTGTGACATTTCTGCGACTTTAGCTTCTAGAGCATTTTTACAACATTATACATAGGTGCTGAATACATAAAAAGCGACTGTTCAGCGACAGACAAGTCGCATCGGCTGAAAGTAGGCCAGAATGTCAGTCCATGTTGGAGCAGGTTTAGATACAGTCTAAAGCATAGATCTCAAAGTCTGTGCACAGAATTTAGCAAGGGCCTCGCACCTTCTGATGCATCAGGTAGGTGCACAATAGCATAGCCTAACCCTCTGTACTTTGGTCTATATTGATGCGGGACATAGACAGCCAGCTGATGACCAATCCATTAGTGCAATGGATGGCTGGAAGCATTTGTCTTTGCCTTTGCAATACCACAGAAGCAATGCATGGTCAATGTACAGCAATGACACACCTGTGTGAACAGCCAGGAGACCCCCCCCCCCCCCATGTTATGTTACATAGTTACATAGTTAGTACGGTCGAAAAAAGACATATGTCCATCAAGTTCAACCAGGGAATTAAGGGGTAGGGGTGTGGCGCGATATTGGGGAAGGGATGAGATTTTATATTTCTTCATAAGCATTAATCTTATTTTGTCAATTAGGAACATTCAGCACCCACCCGCTATCAAGGCAGCTGCCTATCATGTCATGCCCTACCTGCACAGGTGTGCTGGCTACTCAAATGATCCAATTAAGGAGGCCATTTAGTCAGCAGCAGCAGAAGTCCTGTGCCTGGACGCTCCAACAGGGGCCAGACACAAGCAGAAGCAGAAGCAGCAGAAGCAGCAGCAGCACCACCTTTTGTTTTTTGGCTGCAGCAGCAGCAAGGCCCACAGGGCTGGCTAGCTGGCTAGCCAGCAAGCAGGTAGCAATGAAAGTAGGAATCTTTCTTTTAACCCTGTAAGGGGGTGGTGCACTGTACCCGAAGATACTGCCATATCGGGTCAATGCATAGGGCGACGGAAGCAAGCTTCGAAATCGGCCCCCGTTCTCAAAAATCCATTTAATATATGGTCCCCAGATAGGGGACGTATCAGATATTAAACTGATAAGAACAGATACTACACTTGATCTTAGCCAAAAGGCCGAGAAGCGATAACCGTGAAAGGGGCGGGCCCAACAAGGTCCCCTTCATGGGCACTATCACTGCTTGCTGTCAGGGAGGCTGCCAGACAATTTTCCATGCACACTCTGGGCTGGGGGGCAGTCAACCACCAGTACACACAGCAGAACCTAAACCCATACCATTATTGCTAAGCAGCAAGACAGGGGCCCATTGCACTCCCACGGGGCCTTTTTAAATGCAATCCATAACCCGGATTTGCCAGGAACCCTTCTTACTCCTCCTACTTGCATGTGACACTGGGCTTAGGATCTGCATAGGAAACACACACACAAGCACACACCTACCTTTGTTGCCTGCAGATGCCTCCTTGGCTGTCCCCAAACGGTATCAAACCAACACCCACGGGAAGCTGTAAGCATAGAGGACATGCCTGCACCCCATTGGACTTACCTGTGTGGGTTAAATCCGGGTTATTTGACAACCTATGGCGGTGATGGTTCTGCTCAGGCAGAGCAGTGCTGATGCTCCTCATAAAGCTGTCGCTGCTGTGAAGGTTCTAGGTGACATCACAAATCCCTATGGTTACATACACAACAAAGCTGGGTTGTTGTTGTTTACACTCTGCAAGGCCTGTGGAAGTGAGTGACATCATAGCACTGTAGTTCTGAGGGTTCAAGATGGATGCAACAATCTCCTGTTGCTTCTATGAAGGCCGTAATAGACGACATCACCAAACAGCTCCATAGTCACATACACAGCAAAGGAGAGATGTTGTTTACACCTAGTGATGTCAGTGGTATTGAGTGACATCACAGCACAGTGCTAAGGCTCCTGGGCCTGGACACAGCAGCGGCTGCAATATCTCAACGGAGAATACGTTTATATCTATGTGTGTGTGTGCGCATATATATATATATATATATATATATATATATATATATATATATATTTCTCCGCCGAAATCACTTTTAAACCCATTTCCACCTTTTTTTCCCTTCTCTTCCTCTTACTTTTTTTTCACGTTTTTTTACGTTTTTCTCCTTTTCGCCTCTTTTCTGGGCGTATTATTCTTCTTTTTCTTCTTTTTTTTCGTCTAATGCATACCCCATCAGTGCAGCAATGCTTATTCAATACCGCCAGCAGATGGAGACACTGGGGGATAATTTTCTAAGGATTTATACTGATTTTTCCTGTCTGAATTTGTCGCACAGAAAGTTGCAGGCCAAATATGTGTGACATTTCTGCGACTTTAGCTTCTAGAGCATTTTTACAACATTATACATAGGTGCTGAATACATAAAAAGCGACTGTTCAGCGACAGACAAGTCGCATCGGCTGAAAGTAGGCCAGAATGTCAGTCCATGTTGGAGCAGGTTTAGATACAGTCTAAAGCATAGATCTCAAAGTCTGTGCACAGAATTTAGCAAGGGCCTCGCACCTTCTGATGCATCAGGTAGGTGCACAATAGCATAGCCTAACCCTCTGTACTTTGGTCTATATTGATGCGGGACATAGACAGCCAGCTGATGACCAATCCATTAGTGCAATGGATGGCTGGAAGCATTTGTCTTTGCCTTTGCAATACCACAGAAGCAATGCATGGTCAATGTACAGCAATGACACACCTGTGTGAACAGCCAGGAGACCCCCCCCCCCCCATGTTATGTTACATAGTTACATAGTTAGTACGGTCGAAAAAAGACATATGTCCATCAAGTTCAACCAGGGAATTAAGGGGTAGGGGTGTGGCGCGATATTGGGGAAGGGATGAGATTTTATATTTCTTCATAAGCATTAATCTTATTTTGTCAATTAGGAACATTCAGCACCCACCCGCTATCAAGGCAGCTGCCTATCATGTCATGCCCTACCTGCACAGGTGTGCTGGCTACTCAAATGATCCAATTAAGGAGGCCATTTAGTCAGCAGCAGCAGAAGTCCTGTGCCTGGACGCTCCAACAGGGGCCAGACACAAGCAGAAGCAGAAGCAGCAGAAGCAGCAGCAGCACCACCTTTTGTTTTTTGGCTGCAGCAGCAGCAAGGCCCACAGGGCTGGCTAGCTGGCTAGCCAGCAAGCAGGTAGCAATGAAAGTAGGAATCTTTCTTTTTAACCCTGTAAGGGGGTGGTGCACTGTACCCGAAGATACTGCCATATCGGGTCAATGCATAGGGCGACGGAAGCAAGCTTCGAAATCGGCCCCCGTTCTCAAAAATCCATTTAATATATGGTCCCCAGATAGGGGACGTATCAGATATTAAACTGATAAGAACAGATACTACACTTGATCTTAGCCAAAAGGCCGAGAAGCGATAACCGTGAAAGGGGCGGGCCCAACAAGGTCCCCTTCATGGGCACTATCACTGCTTGCTGTCAGGGAGGCTGCCAGACAATTTTCCATGCACACTCTGGGCTGGGGGGCAGTCAACCACCAGTACACACAGCAGAACCTAAACCCATACCATTATTGCTAAGCAGCAAGACAGGGGCCCATTGCACTCCCACGGGGCCTTTTTAAATGCAATCCATAACCCGGATTTGCCAGGAACCCTTCTTACTCCTCCTACTTGCATGTGACACTGGGCTTAGGATCTGCATAGGAAACACACACACAAGCACACACCTACCTTTGTTGCCTGCAGATGCCTCCTTGGCTGTCCCCAAACGGTATCAAACCAACACCCACGGGAAGCTGTAAGCATAGAGGACATGCCTGCACCCCATTGGACTTACCTGTGTGGGTTAAATCCGGGTTATTTGACAACCTATGGCGGTGATGGTTCTGCTCAGGCAGAGCAGTGCTGATGCTCCTCATAAAGCTGTCGCTGCTGTGAAGGTTCTAGGTGACATCACAAATCCCTATGGTTACATACACAACAAAGCTGGGTTGTTGTTGTTTACACTCTGCAAGGCCTGTGGAAGTGAGTGACATCATAGCACTGTAGTTCTGAGGGTTCAAGATGGATGCAACAATCTCCTGTTGCTTCTATGAAGGCCGTAATAGACGACATCACCAAACAGCTCCATAGTCACATACACAGCAAAGGAGAGATGTTGTTTACACCTAGTGATGTCAGTGGTATTGAGTGACATCACAGCACAGTGCTAAGGCTCCTGGGCCTGGACACAGCAGCGGCTGCAATATCTCAACGGAGAATACGTTTATATCTATGTGTGTGTGTGCGCATATATATATATATATATATATATATATATATATATATATATATATATATTCTCCGCCGAAATCACTTTTAAACCCATTTCCACCTTTTTTTCCCTTCTCTTCCTCTTACTTTTTTTTCACGTTTTTTTACGTTTTTCTCCTTTTCGCCTCTTTTCTGGGCGTATTATTCTTCTTTTTCTTCTTTTTTTTCGTCTAATGCATACCCCATCAGTGCAGCAATGCTTATTCAATACCGCCAGCAGATGGAGACACTGGGGGATAATTTTCTAAGGATTTATACTGATTTTTCCTGTCTGAATTTGTCGCACAGAAAGTTGCAGGCCAAATATGTGTGACATTTCTGCGACTTTAGCTTCTAGAGCATTTTTACAACATTATACATAGGTGCTGAATACATAAAAAGCGACTGTTTAGCGACAGACAAGTCGCATCGGCTGAAAGTAGGCCAGAATGTCAGTCCATGTTGGAGCAGGTTTAGATACAGTCTAAAGCATAAATCTCAAAGTCTGTGCACAGAATTTAGCAAGGGCCTCGCACCTTCTGATGCATCAGGTAGGTGCACAATAGCATAGCCTAACCCTCTGTACTTTGGTCTATATTGATGCGGGACATAGACAGCCAGCTGATGACCAATCCATTAGTGCAATGGATGGCTGGAAGCATTTGTCTTTGCCTTTGCAATACCACAGAAGCAATGCATGGTCAATGTACAGCAATGACACACCTGTGTGAACAGCCAGGAGACCCCCCCCCCCCATGTTATGTTACATAGTTACATAGTTAGTACGGTCGAAAAAAGACATATGTCCATCAAGTTCAACCAGGGAATTAAGGGGTAGGGGTGTGGCGCGATATTGGGGAAGGGATGAGATTTTATATTTCTTCATAAGCATTAATCTTATTTTGTCAATTAGGAACATTCAGCACCCACCCGCTATCAAGGCAGCTGCCTATCATGTCATGCCCTACCTGCACAGGTGTGCTGGCTACTCAAATGATCCAATTAAGGAGGCCATTTAGTCAGCAGCAGCAGAAGTCCTGTGCCTGGACGCTCCAACAGGGGCCAGACACAAGCAGAAGCAGAAGCAGCAGAAGCAGCAGCAGCACCACCTTTTGTTTTTTGGCTGCAGCAGCAGCAAGGCCCACAGGGCTGGCTAGCTGGCTAGCCAGCAAGCAGGTAGCAATGAAAGTAGGAATCTTTCTTTTTAACCCTGTAAGGGGGTGGTGCACTGTACCCGAAGATACTGCCATATCGGGTCAATGCATAGGGCGACGGAAGCAAGCTTCGAAATCGGCCCCCGTTCTCAAAAATCCATTTAATATATGGTCCCCAGATAGGGGACGTATCAGATATTAAACTGATAAGAACAGATACTACACTTGATCTTAGCCAAAAGGCCGAGAAGCGATAACCGTGAAAGGGGCGGGCCCAACAAGGTCCCCTTCATGGGCACTATCACTGCTTGCTGTCAGGGAGGCTGCCAGACAATTTTCCATGCACACTCTGGGCTGGGGGGCAGTCAACCACCAGTACACACAGCAGAACCTAAACCCATACCATTATTGCTAAGCAGCAAGACAGGGGCCCATTGCACTCCCACGGGGCCTTTTTAAATGCAATCCATAACCCGGATTTGCCAGGAACCCTTCTTACTCCTCCTACTTGCATGTGACACTGGGCTTAGGATCTGCATAGGAAACACACACACAAGCACACACCTACCTTTGTTGCCTGCAGATGCCTCCTTGGCTGTCCCCAAACGGTATCAAACCAACACCCACGGGAAGCTGTAAGCATAGAGGACATGCCTGCACCCCATTGGACTTACCTGTGTGGGTTAAATCCGGGTTATTTGACAACCTATGGCGGTGATGGTTCTGCTCAGGCAGAGCAGTGCTGATGCTCCTCATAAAGCTGTCGCTGCTGTGAAGGTTCTAGGTGACATCACAAATCCCTATGGTTACATACACAACAAAGCTGGGTTGTTGTTGTTTACACTCTGCAAGGCCTGTGGAAGTGAGTGACATCATAGCACTGTAGTTCTGAGGGTTCAAGATGGATGCAACAATCTCCTGTTGCTTCTATGAAGGCCGTAATAGACGACATCACCAAACAGCTCCATAGTCACATACACAGCAAAGGAGAGATGTTGTTTACACCTAGTGATGTCAGTGGTATTGAGTGACATCACCGCACAGTGCTAAGGCTCCTGGGCCTGGACACAGCAGCGGCTGCAATATCTCAACGGAGAATACGTTTATATCTATGTGTGTGTGTGCGCATATATATATATATATATATATATATATATATATATATATATATATATATTTCTCCGCCGAAATCACTTTTAAACCCATTTCCACCTTTTTTTCCCTTCTCTTCCTCTTACTTTTTTTTCACGTTTTTTTACGTTTTTCTCCTTTTCGCCTCTTTTCTGGGCGTATTATTCTTCTTTTTCTTCTTTTTTTTCGTCTAATGCATACCCCATCAGTGCAGCAATGCTTATTCAATACCGCCAGCAGATGGAGACACTGGGGGATAATTTTCTAAGGATTTATACTGATTTTTCCTGTCTGAATTTGTCGCACAGAAAGTTGCAGGCCAAATATGTGTGACATTTCTGCGACTTTAGCTTCTAGAGCATTTTTACAACATTATACATAGGTGCTGAATACATAAAAAGCGACTGTTCAGCGACAGACAAGTCGCATCGGCTGAAAGTAGGCCAGAATGTCAGTCCATGTTGGAGCAGGTTTAGATACAGTCTAAAGTATAGATCTCAAAGTCTGTGCACAGAATTTAGCAAGGGCCTCGCACCTTCTGATGCATCAGGTAGGTGCACAATAGCATAGCCTAACCCTCTGTACTTTGGTCTATATTGATGCGGGACATAGACAGCCAGCTGATGACCAATCCATTAGTGCAATGGATGGCTGGAAGCATTTGTCTTTGCCTTTGCAATACCACAGAAGCAATGCATGGTCAATGTACAGCAATGACACACCTGTGTGAACAGCCAGGAGACCCCCCCCCCCCATGTTATGTTACATAGTTACATAGTTAGTACGGTCGAAAAAAGACATATGTCCATCAAGTTCAACCAGGGAATTAAGGGGTAGGGGTGTGGCGCGATATTGGGGAAGGGATGAGATTTTATATTTCTTCATAAGCATTAATCTTATTTTGTCAATTAGGAACATTCAGCACCCACCCGCTATCAAGGCAGCTGCCTATCATGTCATGCCCTACCTGCACAGGTGTGCTGGCTACTCAAATGATCCAATTAAGGAGGCCATTTAGTCAGCAGCAGCAGAAGTCCTGTGCCTGGACGCTCCAACAGGGGCCAGACACAAGCAGAAGCAGAAGCAGCAGAAGCAGCAGCAGCACCACCTTTTGTTTTTTGGCTGCAGCAGCAGCAAGGCCCACAGGGCTGGCTAGCTGGCTAGCCAGCAAGCAGGTAGCAATGAAAGTAGGAATCTTTCTTTTTAACCCTGTAAGGGGGTGGTGCACTGTACCCGAAGATACTGCCATATCGGGTCAATGCATAGGGCGACGGAAGCAAGCTTCGAAATCGGCCCCCGTTCTCAAAAATCCATTTAATATATGGTCCCCAGATAGGGGACGTATCAGATATTAAACTGATAAGAACAGATACTACACTTGATCTTAGCCAAAAGGCCGAGAAGCGATAACCGTGAAAGGGGCGGGCCCAACAAGGTCCCCTTCATGGGCACTATCACTGCTTGCTGTCAGGGAGGCTGCCAGACAATTTTCCATGCACACTCTGGGCTGGGGGGCAGTCAACCACCAGTACACACAGCAGAACCTAAACCCATACCATTATTGCTAAGCAGCAAGACAGGGGCCCATTGCACTCCCACGGGGCCTTTTTAAATGCAATCCATAACCCGGATTTGCCAGGAACCCTTCTTACTCCTCCTACTTGCATGTGACACTGGGCTTAGGATCTGCATAGGAAACACACACACAAGCACACACCTACCTTTGTTGCCTGCAGATGCCTCCTTGGCTGTCCCCAAACGGTATCAAACCAACACCCACGGGAAGCTGTAAGCATAGAGGACATGCCTGCACCCCATTGGACTTACCTGTGTGGGTTAAATCCGGGTTATTTGACAACCTATGGCGGTGATGGTTCTGCTCAGGCAGAGCAGTGCTGATGCTCCTCATAAAGCTGTCGCTGCTGTGAAGGTTCTAGGTGACATCACAAATCCCTATGGTTACATACACAACAAAGCTGGGTTGTTGTTGTTTACACTCTGCAAGGCCTGTGGAAGTGAGTGACATCATAGCACTGTAGTTCTGAGGGTTCAAGATGGATGCAACAATCTCCTGTTGCTTCTATGAAGGCCGTAATAGACGACATCACCAAACAGCTCCATAGTCACATACACAGCAAAGGAGAGATGTTGTTTACACCTAGTGATGTCAGTGGTATTGAGTGACATCACAGCACAGTGCTAAGGCTCCTGGGCCTGGACACAGCAGCGGCTGCAATATCTCAACGGAGAATACGTTTATATCTATGTGTGTGTGTGCGCATATATATATATATATATATATATATATATATATATATATATATTTCTCCGCCGAAATCACTTTTAAACCCATTTCCACCTTTTTTTCCCTTCTCTTCCTCTTACTTTTTTTTCACGTTTTTTTACGTTTTTCTCCTTTTCGCCTCTTTTCTGGGCGTATTATTCTTCTTTTTCTTCTTTTTTTTCGTCTAATGCATACCCCATCAGTGCAGCAATGCTTATTCAATACCGCCAGCAGATGGAGACACTGGGGGATAATTTTCTAAGGATTTATACTGATTTTTCCTGTCTGAATTTGTCGCACAGAAAGTTGCAGGCCAAATATGTGTGACATTTCTGCGACTTTAGCTTCTAGAGCATTTTTACAACATTATACATAGGTGCTGAATACATAAAAAGCGACTGTTCAGCGACAGACAAGTCGCATCGGCTGAAAGTAGGCCAGAATGTCAGTCCATGTTGGAGCAGGTTTAGATACAGTCTAAAGCATAGATCTCAAAGTCTGTGCACAGAATTTAGCAAGGGCCTCGCACCTTCTGATGCATCAGGTAGGTGCACAATAGCATAGCCTAACCCTCTGTACTTTGGTCTATATTGATGCGGGACATAGACAGCCAGCTGATGACCAATCCATTAGTGCAATGGATGGCTGGAAGCATTTGTCTTTGCCTTTGCAATACCACAGAAGCAATGCATGGTCAATGTACAGCAATGACACACCTGTGTGAACAGCCAGGAGACCCCCCCCCCCCCATGTTATGTTACATAGTTACATAGTTAGTACGGTCGAAAAAAGACATATGTCCATCAAGTTCAACCAGGGAATTAAGGGGTAGGGGTGTGGCGCGATATTGGGGAAGGGATGAGATTTTATATTTCTTCATAAGCATTAATCTTATTTTGTCAATTAGGAACATTCAGCACCCACCCGCTATCAAGGCAGCTGCCTATCATGTCATGCCCTACCTGCACAGGTGTGCTGGCTACTCAAATGATCCAATTAAGGAGGCCATTTAGTCAGCAGCAGCAGAAGTCCTGTGCCTGGACGCTCCAACAGGGGCCAGACACAAGCAGAAGCAGAAGCAGCAGAAGCAGCAGCAGCACCACCTTTTGTTTTTTGGCTGCAGCAGCAGCAAGGCCCACAGGGCTGGCTAGCTGGCTAGCCAGCAAGCAGGTAGCAATGAAAGTAGGAATCTTTCTTTTTAACCCTGTAAGGGGGTGGTGCACTGTACCCGAAGATACTGCCATATCGGGTCAATGCATAGGGCGACGGAAGCAAGCTTCGAAATCGGCCCCCGTTCTCAAAAATCCATTTAATATATGGTCCCCAGATAGGGGACGTATCAGATATTAAACTGATAAGAACAGATACTACACTTGATCTTAGCCAAAAGGCCGAGAAGCGATAACCGTGAAAGGGGCGGGCCCAACAAGGTCCCCTTCATGGGCACTATCACTGCTTGCTGTCAGGGAGGCTGCCAGACAATTTTCCATGCACACTCTGGGCTGGGGGGCAGTCAACCACCAGTACACACAGCAGAACCTAAACCCATACCATTATTGCTAAGCAGCAAGACAGGGGCCCATTGCACTCCCACGGGGCCTTTTTAAATGCAATCCATAACCCGGATTTGCCAGGAACCCTTCTTACTCCTCCTACTTGCATGTGACACTGGGCTTAGGATCTGCATAGGAAACACACACACAAGCACACACCTACCTTTGTTGCCTGCAGATGCCTCCTTGGCTGTCCCCAAACGGTATCAAACCAACACCCACGGGAAGCTGTAAGCATAGAGGACATGCCTGCACCCCATTGGACTTACCTGTGTGGGTTAAATCCGGGTTATTTGACAACCTATGGCGGTGATGGTTCTGCTCAGGCAGAGCAGTGCTGATGCTCCTCATAAAGCTGTCGCTGCTGTGAAGGTTCTAGGTGACATCACAAATCCCTATGGTTACATACACAACAAAGCTGGGTTGTTGTTGTTTACACTCTGCAAGGCCTGTGGAAGTGAGTGACATCATAGCACTGTAGTTCTGAGGGTTCAAGATGGATGCAACAATCTCCTGTTGCTTCTATGAAGGCCGTAATAGACGACATCACCAAACAGCTCCATAGTCACATACACAGCAAAGGAGAGATGTTGTTTACACCTAGTGATGTCAGTGGTATTGAGTGACATCACAGCACAGTGCTAAGGCTCCTGGGCCTGGACACAGCAGCGGCTGCAATATCTCAACGGAGAATACGTTTATATCTATGTGTGTGTGTGCGCATATATATATATATATATATATATATATATATATATATATATATATCTCCGCCGAAATCACTTTTAAACCCATTTCCACCTTTTTTTCCCTTCTCTTCCTCTTACTTTTTTTTCACGTTTTTTTACGTTTTTCTCCTTTTCGCCTCTTTTCTGGGCGTATTATTCTTCTTTTTCTTCTTTTTTTTCGTCTAATGCATACCCCATCAGTGCAGCAATGCTTATTCAATACCGCCAGCAGATGGAGACACTGGGGGATAATTTTCTAAGGATTTATACTGATTTTTCCTGTCTGAATTTGTCGCACAGAAAGTTGCAGGCCAAATATGTGTGACATTTCTGCGACTTTAGCTTCTAGAGCATTTTTACAACATTATACATAGGTGCTGAATACATAAAAAGCGACTGTTCAGCGACAGACAAGTCGCATCGGCTGAAAGTAGGCCAGAATGTCAGTCCATGTTGGAGCAGGTTTAGATACAGTCTAAAGCATAGATCTCAAAGTCTGTGCACAGAATTTAGCAAGGGCCTCGCACCTTCTGATGCATCAGGTAGGTGCACAATAGCATAGCCTAACCCTCTGTACTTTGGTCTATATTGATGCGGGACATAGACAGCCAGCTGATGACCAATCCATTAGTGCAATGGATGGCTGGAAGCATTTGTCTTTGCCTTTGCAATACCACAGAAGCAATGCATGGTCAATGTACAGCAATGACACACCTGTGTGAACAGCCAGGAGACCCCCCCCCCCCCATGTTATGTTACATAGTTACATAGTTAGTACGGTCGAAAAAAGACATATGTCCATCAAGTTCAACCAGGGAATTAAGGGGTAGGGGTGTGGCGCGATATTGGGGAAGGGATGAGATTTTATATTTCTTCATAAGCATTAATCTTATTTTGTCAATTAGGAACATTCAGCACCCACCCGCTATCAAGGCAGCTGCCTATCATGTCATGCCCTACCTGCACAGGTGTGCTGGCTACTCAAATGATCCAATTAAGGAGGCCATTTAGTCAGCAGCAGCAGAAGTCCTGTGCCTGGACGCTCCAACAGGGGCCAGACACAAGCAGAAGCAGAAGCAGCAGAAGCAGCACCACCTTTTGTTTTTTGGCTGCAGCAGCAGCAAGGCCCACAGGGCTGGCTAGCTGGCTAGCCAGCAAGCAGGTAGCAATGAAAGTAGGAATCTTTCTTTTTAACCCTGTAAGGGGGTGGTGCACTGTACCCGAAGATACTGCCATATCGGGTCAATGCATAGGGCGACGGAAGCAAGCTTCGAAATCGGCCCCCGTTCTCAAAAATCCATTTAATATATGGTCCCCAGATAGGGGACGTATCAGATATTAAACTGATAAGAACAGATACTACACTTGATCTTAGCCAAAAGGCCGAGAAGCGATAACCGTGAAAGGGGCGGGCCCAACAAGGTCCCCTTCATGGGCACTATCACTGCTTGCTGTCAGGGAGGCTGCCAGACAATTTTCCATGCACACTCTGGGCTGGGGGGCAGTCAACCACCAGTACACACAGCAGAACCTAAACCCATACCATTATTGCTAAGCAGCAAGACAGGGGCCCATTGCACTCCCACGGGGCCTTTTTAAATGCAATCCATAACCCGGATTTGCCAGGAACCCTTCTTACTCCTCCTACTTGCATGTGACACTGGGCTTAGGATCTGCATAGGAAACACACACACAAGCACACACCTACCTTTGTTGCCTGCAGATGCCTCCTTGGCTGTCCCCAAACGGTATCAAACCAACACCCACGGGAAGCTGTAAGCATAGAGGACATGCCTGCACCCCATTGGACTTACCTGTGTGGGTTAAATCCGGGTTATTTGACAACCTATGGCGGTGATGGTTCTGCTCAGGCAGAGCAGTGCTGATGCTCCTCATAAAGCTGTCGCTGCTGTGAAGGTTCTAGGTGACATCACAAATCCCTATGGTTACATACACAACAAAGCTGGGTTGTTGTTGTTTACACTCTGCAAGGCCTGTGGAAGTGAGTGACATCATAGCACTGTAGTTCTGAGGGTTCAAGATGGATGCAACAATCTCCTGTTGCTTCTATGAAGGCCGTAATAGACGACATCACCAAACAGCTCCATAGTCACATACACAGCAAAGGAGAGATGTTGTTTACACCTAGTGATGTCAGTGGTATTGAGTGACATCACAGCACAGTGCTAAGGCTCCTGGGCCTGGACACAGCAGCGGCTGCAATATCTCAACGGAGAATACGTTTATATCTATGTGTGTGTGTGCGCATATATATATATATATATATATATATATATATATATATATATATATTTCTCCGCCGAAATCACTTTTAAACCCATTTCCACCTTTTTTTCCCTTCTCTTCCTCTTACTTTTTTTTCACGTTTTTTTACGTTTTTCTCCTTTTCGCCTCTTTTCTGGGCGTATTATTCTTCTTTTTCTTCTTTTTTTTCGTCTAATGCATACCCCATCAGTGCAGCAATGCTTATTCAATACCGCCAGCAGATGGAGACACTGGGGGATCATTTTCTAAGGATTTAGACTGATTTTTCCTGTCTGAATTTGTCGCACAGAAAGTTGCAGGCCAAATATGTGTGACATTTCTGCGACTTTAGCTTCTAGAGCATTTTTACAACATTATACATAGGTGCTGAATACATAAAAAGCGACTGTTCAGCGACAGACAAGTCGCATCGGCTGAAAGTAGGCCAGAATGTCAGTCCATGTTGGAGCAGGTTTAGATACAGTCTAAAGCATAGATCTCAAAGTCTGTGCACAGAATTTAGCAAGGGCCTCGCACCTTCTGATGCATCAGGTAGGTGCACAATAGCATAGCCTAACCCTCTGTACTTTGGTCTATATTGATGCGGGACATAGACAGCCAGCTGATGACCAATCCATTAGTGCAATGGATGGCTGGAAGCATTTGTCTTTGCCTTTGCAATACCACAGAAGCAATGCATGGTCAATGTACAGCAATGACACACCTGTGTGAACAGCCAGGAGACCCCCCCCCCCCCCATGTTATGTTACATAGTTACATAGTTAGTACGGTCGAAAAAAGACATATGTCCATCAAGTTCAACCAGGGAATTAAGGGGTAGGGGTGTGGCGCGATATTGGGGAAGGGATGAGATTTTATATTTCTTCATAAGCATTAATCTTATTTTGTCAATTAGGAACATTCAGCACCCACCCGCTATCAAGGCAGCTGCCTATCATGTCATGCCCTACCTGCACAGGTGTGCTGGCTACTCAAATGATCCAATTAAGGAGGCCATTTAGTCAGCAGCAGCAGAAGTCCTGTGCCTGGACGCTCCAACAGGGGCCAGACACAAGCAGAAGCAGAAGCAGCAGAAGCAGCAGCAGCACCACCTTTTGTTTTTTGGCTGCAGCAGCAGCAAGGCCCACAGGGCTGGCTAGCTGGCTAGCCAGCAAGCAGGTAGCAATGAAAGTAGGAATCTTTCTTTTTAACCCTGTAAGGGGGTGGTGCACTGTACCCGAAGATACTGCCATATCGGGTCAATGCATAGGGCGACGGAAGCAAGCTTCGAAATCGGCCCCCGTTCTCAAAAATCCATTTAATATATGGTCCCCAGATAGGGGACGTATCAGATATTAAACTGATAAGAACAGATACTACACTTGATCTTAGCCAAAAGGCCGAGAAGCGATAACCGTGAAAGGGGCGGGCCCAACAAGGTCCCCTTCATGGGCACTATCACTGCTTGCTGTCAGGGAGGCTGCCAGACAATTTTCCATGCACACTCTGGGCTGGGGGGCAGTCAACCACCAGTACACACAGCAGAACCTAAACCCATACCATTATTGCTAAGCAGCAAGACAGGGGCCCATTGCACTCCCACGGGGCCTTTTTAAATGCAATCCATAACCCGGATTTGCCAGGAACCCTTCTTACTCCTCCTACTTGCATGTGACACTGGGCTTAGGATCTGCATAGGAAACACACACACAAGCACACACCTACCTTTGTTGCCTGCAGATGCCTCCTTGGCTGTCCCCAAACGGTATCAAACCAACACCCACGGGAAGCTGTAAGCATAGAGGACATGCCTGCACCCCATTGGACTTACCTGTGTGGGTTAAATCCGGGTTATTTGACAACCTATGGCGGTGATGGTTCTGCTCAGGCAGAGCAGTGCTGATGCTCCTCATAAAGCTGTCGCTGCTGTGAAGGTTCTAGCTGACATCACAAATCCCTATGGTTACATACACAACAAAGCTGGGTTGTTGTTGTTTACACTCTGCAAGGCCTGTGGAAGTGAGTGACATCATAGCACTGTAGTTCTGAGGGTTCAAGATGGATGCAACAATCTCCTGTTGCTTCTATGAAGGCCGTAATAGACGACATCACCAAACAGCTCCATAGTCACATACACAGCAAAGGAGAGATGTTGTTTACACCTAGTGATGTCAGTGGTATTGAGTGACATCACAGCACAGTGCTAAGGCTCCTGGGCCTGGACACAGCAGCGGCTGCAATATCTCAACGGAGAATACGTTTATATCTATGTGTGTGTGTGCGCATATATATATATATATATATATATATATATATATATATATATATATATATATATTTCTCCGCCGAAATCACTTTTAAACCCATTTCCACCTTTTTTTCCCTTCTCTTCCTCTTACTTTTTTTTCACGTTTTTTTACGTTTTTCTCCTTTTCGCCTCTTTTCTGGGCGTATTATTCTTCTTTTTCTTCTTTTTTTTCGTCTAATGCATACCCCATCAGTGCAGCAATGCTTATTCAATACCGCCAGCAGATGGAGACACTGGGGGATCATTTTCTAAGGATTTATACTGATTTTTCCTGTCTGAATTTGTCGCACAGAAAGTTGCAGGCCAAATATGTGTGACATTTCTGCGACTTTAGCTTCTAGAGCATTTTTACAACATTATACATAGGTGCTGAATACATAAAAAGCGACTGTTCAGCGACAGACAAGTCGCATCGGCTGAAAGTAGGCCAGAATGTCAGTCCATGTTGGAGCAGGTTTAGATACAGTCTAAAGCATAGATCTCAAAGTCTGTGCACAGAATTTAGCAAGGGCCTCGCACCTTCTGATGCATCAGGTAGGTGCACAATAGCATAGCCTAACCCTCTGTACTTTGGTCTATATTGATGCGGGACATAGACAGCCAGCTGATGACCAATCCATTAGTGCAATGGATGGCTGGAAGCATTTGTCTTTGCCTTTGCAATACCACAGAAGCAATGCATGGTCAATGTACAGCAATGACACACCTGTGTGAACAGCCAGGAGACCCCCCCCCATGTTATGTTACATAGTTACATAGTTAGTACGGTCGAAAAAAGACATATGTCCATCAAGTTCAACCAGGGAATTAAGGGGTAGGGGTGTGGCGCGATATTGGGGAAGGGATGAGATTTTATATTTCTTCATAAGCATTAATCTTATTTTGTCAATTAGGAACATTCAGCACCCACCCGCTATCAAGGCAGCTGCCTATCATGTCATGCCCTACCTGCACAGGTGTGCTGGCTACTCAAATGATCCAATTAAGGAGGCCATTTAGTCAGCAGCAGCAGAAGTCCTGTGCCTGGACGCTCCAACAGGGGCCAGACACAAGCAGAAGCAGAAGCAGCAGAAGCAGCAGCAGCACCACCTTTTGTTTTTTGGCTGCAGCAGCAGCAAGGCCCACAGGGCTGGCTAGCTGGCTAGCCAGCAAGCAGGTAGCAATGAAAGTAGGAATCTTTCTTTTTAACCCTGTAAGGGGGTGGTGCACTGTACCCGAAGATACTGCCATATCGGGTCAATGCATAGGGCGACGGAAGCAAGCTTCGAAATCGGCCCCCGTTCTCAAAAATCCATTTAATATATGGTCCCCAGATAGGGGACGTATCAGATATTAAACTGATAAGAACAGATACTACACTTGATCTTAGCCAAAAGGCCGAGAAGCGATAACCGTGAAAGGGGCGGGCCCAACAAGGTCCCCTTCATGGGCACTATCACTGCTTGCTGTCAGGGAGGCTGCCAGACAATTTTCCATGCACACTCTGGGCTGGGGGGCAGTCAACCACCAGTACACACAGCAGAACCTAAACCCATACCATTATTGCTAAGCAGCAAGACAGGGGCCCATTGCACTCCCACGGGGCCTTTTTAAATGCAATCCATAACCCGGATTTGCCAGGAACCCTTCTTACTCCTCCTACTTGCATGTGACACTGGGCTTAGGATCTGCATAGGAAACACACACACAAGCACACACCTACCTTTGTTGCCTGCAGATGCCTCCTTGGCTGTCCCCAAACGGTATCAAACCAACACCCACGGGAAGCTGTAAGCATAGAGGACATGCCTGCACCCCATTGGACTTACCTGTGTGGGTTAAATCCGGGTTATTTGACAACCTATGGCGGTGATGGTTCTGCTCAGGCAGAGCAGTGCTGATGCTCCTCATAAAGCTGTCGCTGCTGTGAAGGTTCTAGGTGACATCACAAATCCCTATGGTTACATACACAACAAAGCTGGGTTGTTGTTGTTTACACTCTGCAAGGCCTGTGGAAGTGAGTGACATCATAGCACTGTAGTTCTGAGGGTTCAAGATGGATGCAACAATCTCCTGTTGCTTCTATGAAGGCCGTAATAGACGACATCACCAAACAGCTCCATAGTCACATACACAGCAAAGGAGAGATGTTGTTTACACCTAGTGATGTCAGTGGTATTGAGTGACATCACAGCACAGTGCTAAGGCTCCTGGGCCTGGACACAGCAGCGGCTGCAATATCTCAACGGAGAATACGTTTATATCTATGTGTGTGTGTGCGCATATATATATATATATATATATATATATATATATATATATATTTCTCCGCCGAAATCACTTTTAAACCCATTTCCACCTTTTTTTCCCTTCTCTTCCTCTTACTTTTTTTTCAAGTTTTTTTACGTTTTTCTCCTTTTCGCCTCTTTTCTGGGCGTATTATTCTTCTTTTTCTTCTTTTTTTTCGTCTAATGCATACCCCATCAGTGCAGCAATGCTTATTCAATACCGCCAGCAGATGGAGACACTGGGGGATCATTTTCTAAGGATTTATACTGATTTTTCCTGTCTGAATTTGTCGCACAGAAAGTTGCAGGCCAAATATGTGTGACATTTCTGCGACTTTAGCTTCTAGAGCATTTTTACAACATTATACATAGGTGCTGAATACATAAAAAGCGACTGTTCAGCGACAGACAAGTCGCATCGGCTGAAAGTAGGCCAGAATGTCAGTCCATGTTGGAGCAGGTTTAGATACAGTCTAAAGCATAGATCTCAAAGTCTGTGCACAGAATTTAGCAAGGGCCTCGCACCTTCTGATGCATCAGGTAGGTGCACAATAGCATAGCCTAACCCTCTGTACTTTGGTCTATATTGATGCGGGACATAGACAGCCAGCTGATGACCAATCCATTAGTGCAATGGATGGCTGGAAGCATTTGTCTTTGCCTTTGCAATACCACAGAAGCAATGCATGGTCAATGTACAGCAATGACACACCTGTGTGAACAGCCAGGAGACCCCCCCCCATGTTATGTTACATAGTTACATAGTTAGTACGGTCGAAAAAAGACATATGTCCATCAAGTTCAACCAGGGAATTAAGGGGTAGGGGTGTGGCGCGATATTGGGGAAGGGATGAGATTTTATATTTCTTCATAAGCATTAATCTTATTTTGTCAATTAGGAACATTCAGCACCCACCCGCTATCAAGGCAGCTGCCTATCATGTCATGCCCTACCTGCACAGGTGTGCTGGCTACTCAAATGATCCAATTAAGGAGGCCATTTAGTCAGCAGCAGCAGAAGTCCTGTGCCTGGACGCTCCAACAGGGGCCAGACACAAGCAGAAGCAGAAGCAGCAGAAGCAGCAGCAGCACCACCTTTTGTTTTTTGGCTGCAGCAGCAGCAAGGCCCACAGGGCTGGCTAGCTGGCTAGCCAGCAAGCAGGTAGCAATGAAAGTAGGAATCTTTCTTTTTAACCCTGTAAGGGGGTGGTGCACTGTACCCGAAGATACTGCCATATCGGGTCAATGCATAGGGCGACGGAAGCAAGCTTCGAAATCGGCCCCCGTTCTCAAAAATCCATTTAATATATGGTCCCCAGATAGGGGACGTATCAGATATTAAACTGATAAGAACAGATACTACACTTGATCTTAGCCAAAAGGCCGAGAAGCGATAACCGTGAAAGGGGCGGGCCCAACAAGGTCCCCTTCATGGGCACTATCACTGCTTGCTGTCAGGGAGGCTGCCAGACAATTTTCCATGCACACTCTGGGCTGGGGGGCAGTCAACCACCAGTACACACAGCAGAACCTAAACCCATACCATTATTGCTAAGCAGCAAGACAGGGGCCCATTGCACTCCCACGGGGCCTTTTTAAATGCAATCCATAACCCGGATTTGCCAGGAACCCTTCTTACTCCTCCTACTTGCATGTGACACTGGGCTTAGGATCTGCATAGGAAACACACACACAAGCACACACCTACCTTTGTTGCCTGCAGATGCCTCCTTGGCTGTCCCCAAACGGTATCAAACCAACACCCACGGGAAGCTGTAAGCATAGAGGACATGCCTGCACCCCATTGGACTTACCTGTGTGGGTTAAATCCGGGTTATTTGACAACCTATGGCGGTGATGGTTCTGCTCAGGCAGAGCAGTGCTGATGCTCCTCATAAAGCTGTCGCTGCTGTGAAGGTTCTAGCTGACATCACAAATCCCTATGGTTACATACACAACAAAGCTGGGTTGTTGTTGTTTACACTCTGCAAGGCCTGTGGAAGTGAGTGACATCATAGCACTGTAGTTCTGAGGGTTCAAGATGGATGCAACAATCTCCTGTTGCTTCTATGAAGGCCGTAATAGACGACATCACCAAACAGCTCCATAGTCACATACACAGCAAAGGAGAGATGTTGTTTACACCTAGTGATGTCAGTGGTATTGAGTGACATCACAGCACAGTGCTAAGGCTCCTGGGCCTGGACACAGCAGCGGCTGCAATATCTCAACGGAGAATACGTTTATATCTATGTGTGTGTGTGCGCATATATATATATATATATATATATATATATATATATATATATATATTTCTCCGCCGAAATCACTTTTAAACCCATTTCCACCTTTTTTTCCCTTCTCTTCCTCTTACTTTTTTTTCACGTTTTTTTACGTTTTTCTCCTTTTCGCCTCTTTTCTGGGCGTATTATTCTTCTTTTTCTTCTTTTTTTTCGTCTAATGCATACCCCATCAGTGCAGCAATGCTTATTCAATACCGCCAGCAGATGGAGACACTGGGGGATCATTTTCTAAGGATTTATACTGATTTTTCCTGTCTGAATTTGTCGCACAGAAAGTTGCAGGCCAAATATGTGTGACATTTCTGCGACTTTAGCTTCTAGAGCATTTTTACAACATTATACATAGGTGCTGAATACATAAAAAGCGACTGTTCAGCGACAGACAAGTCGCATCGGCTGAAAGTAGGCCAGAATGTCAGTCCATGTTGGAGCAGGTTTAGATACAGTCTAAAGCATAGATCTCAAAGTCTGTGCACAGAATTTAGCAAGGGCCTCGCACCTTCTGATGCATCAGGTAGGTGCACAATAGCATAGCCTAACCCTCTGTACTTTGGTCTATATTGATGCGGGACATAGACAGCCAGCTGATGACCAATCCATTAGTGCAATGGATGGCTGGAAGCATTTGTCTTTGCCTTTGCAATACCACAGAAGCAATGCATGGTCAATGTACAGCAATGACACACCTGTGTGAACAGCCAGGAGACCCCCCCCCATGTTATGTTACATAGTTACATAGTTAGTACGGTCGAAAAAAGACATATGTCCATCAAGTTCAACCAGGGAATTAAGGGGTAGGGGTGTGGCGCGATATTGGGGAAGGGATGAGATTTTATATTTCTTCATAAGCATTAATCTTATTTTGTCAATTAGGAACATTCAGCACCCACCCGCTATCAAGGCAGCTGCCTATCATGTCATGCCCTACCTGCACAGGTGTGCTGGCTACTCAAATGATCCAATTAAGGAGGCCATTTAGTCAGCAGCAGCAGAAGTCCTGTGCCTGGACGCTCCAACAGGGGCCAGACACAAGCAGAAGCAGAAGCAGCAGAAGCAGCAGCAGCACCACCTTTTGTTTTTTGGCTGCAGCAGCAGCAAGGCCCACAGGGCTGGCTAGCTGGCTAGCCAGCAAGCAGGTAGCAATGAAAGTAGGAATCTTTCTTTTTAACCCTGTAAGGGGGTGGTGCACTGTACCCGAAGATACTGCCATATCGGGTCAATGCATAGGGCGACGGAAGCAAGCTTCGAAATCGGCCCCCGTTCTCAAAAATCCATTTAATATATGGTCCCCAGATAGGGGACGTATCAGATATTAAACTGATAAGAACAGATACTACACTTGATCTTAGCCAAAAGGCCGAGAAGCGATAACCGTGAAAGGGGCGGGCCCAACAAGGTCCCCTTCATGGGCACTATCACTGCTTGCTGTCAGGGAGGCTGCCAGACAATTTTCCATGCACACTCTGGGCTGGGGGGCAGTCAACCACCAGTACACACAGCAGAACCTAAACCCATACCATTATTGCTAAGCAGCAAGACAGGGGCCCATTGCACTCCCACGGGGCCTTTTTAAATGCAATCCATAACCCGGATTTGCCAGGAACCCTTCTTACTCCTCCTACTTGCATGTGACACTGGGCTTAGGATCTGCATAGGAAACACACACACAAGCACACACCTACCTTTGTTGCCTGCAGATGCCTCCTTGGCTGTCCCCAAACGGTATCAAACCAACACCCACGGGAAGCTGTAAGCATAGAGGACATGCCTGCACCCCATTGGACTTACCTGTGTGGGTTAAATCCGGGTTATTTGACAACCTATGGCGGTGATGGTTCTGCTCAGGCAGAGCAGTGCTGATGCTCCTCATAAAGCTGTCGCTGCTGTGAAGGTTCTAGGTGACATCACAAATCCCTATGGTTACATACACAACAAAGCTGGGTTGTTGTTGTTTACACTCTGCAAGGCCTGTGGAAGTGAGTGACATCATAGCACTGTAGTTCTGAGGGTTCAAGATGGATGCAACAATCTCCTGTTGCTTCTATGAAGGCCGTAATAGACGACATCACCAAACAGCTCCATAGTCACATACACAGCAAAGGAGAGATGTTGTTTACACCTAGTGATGTCAGTGGTATTGAGTGACATCACAGCACAGTGCTAAGGCTCCTGGGCCTGGACACAGCAGCGGCTGCAATATCTCAACGGAGAATACGTTTATATCTATGTGTGTGTGTGCGCATATATATATATATATATATATATATATATATATATATTTCTCCGCCGAAATCACTTTTAAACCCATTTCCACCTTTTTTTCCCTTCTCTTCCTCTTACTTTTTTTTCACGTTTTTTTACGTTTTTCTCCTTTTCGCCTCTTTTCTGGGCGTATTATTCTTCTTTTTCTTCTTTTTTTTCGTCTAATGCATACCCCATCAGTGCAGCAATGCTTATTCAATACCGCCAGCAGATGGAGACACTGGGGGATCATTTTCTAAGGATTTATACTGATTTTTCCTGTCTGAATTTGTCGCACAGAAAGTTGCAGGCCAAATATGTGTGACATTTCTGCGACTTTAGCTTCTAGAGCATTTTTACAACATTATACATAGGTGCTGAATACATAAAAAGCGACTGTTCAGCGACAGACAAGTCGCATCGGCTGAAAGTAGGCCAGAATGTCAGTCCATGTTGGAGCAGGTTTAGATACAGTCTAAAGCATAGATCTCAAAGTCTGTGCACAGAATTTAGCAAGGGCCTCGCACCTTCTGATGCATCAGGTAGGTGCACAATAGCATAGCCTAACCCTCTGTACTTTGGTCTATATTGATGCGGGACATAGACAGCCAGCTGATGACCAATCCATTAGTGCAATGGATGGCTGGAAGCATTTGTCTTTGCCTTTGCAATACCACAGAAGCAATGCATGGTCAATGTACAGCAATGACACACCTGTGTGAACAGCCAGGAGACCCCCCCCCATGTTATGTTACATAGTTACATAGTTAGTACGGTCGAAAAAAGACATATGTCCATCAAGTTCAACCAGGGAATTAAGGGGTAGGGGTGTGGCGCGATATTGGGGAAGGGATGAGATTTTATATTTCTTCATAAGCATTAATCTTATTTTGTCAATTAGGAACATTCAGCACCCACCCGCTATCAAGGCAGCTGCCTATCATGTCATGCCCTACCTGCACAGGTGTGCTGGCTACTCAAATGATCCAATTAAGGAGGCCATTTAGTCAGCAGCAGCAGAAGTCCTGTGCCTGGACGCTCCAACAGGGGCCAGACACAAGCAGAAGCAGAAGCAGCAGAAGCAGCAGCAGCACCACCTTTTGTTTTTTGGCTGCAGCAGCAGCAAGGCCCACAGGGCTGGCTAGCTGGCTAGCCAGCAAGCAGGTAGCAATGAAAGTAGGAATCTTTCTTTTTAACCCTGTAAGGGGGTGGTGCACTGTACCCGAAGATACTGCCATATCGGGTCAATGCATAGGGCGACGGAAGCAAGCTTCGAAATCGGCCCCCGTTCTCAAAAATCCATTTAATATATGGTCCCCAGATAGGGGACGTATCAGATATTAAACTGATAAGAACAGATACTACACTTGATCTTAGCCAAAAGGCCGAGAAGCGATAACCGTGAAAGGGGCGGGCCCAACAAGGTCCCCTTCATGGGCACTATCACTGCTTGCTGTCAGGGAGGCTGCCAGACAATTTTCCATGCACACTCTGGGCTGGGGGGCAGTCAACCACCAGTACACACAGCAGAACCTAAACCCATACCATTATTGCTAAGCAGCAAGACAGGGGCCCATTGCACTCCCACGGGGCCTTTTTAAATGCAATCCATAACCCGGATTTGCCAGGAACCCTTCTTACTCCTCCTACTTGCATGTGACACTGGGCTTAGGATCTGCATAGGAAACACACACACAAGCACACACCTACCTTTGTTGCCTGCAGATGCCTCCTTGGCTGTCCCCAAACGGTATCAAACCAACACCCACGGGAAGCTGTAGCATAGAGGACATGCCTGCACCCCATTGGACTTACCTGTGTGGGTTAAATCCGGGTTATTTGACAACCTATGGCGGTGATGGTTCTGCTCAGGCAGAGCAGTGCTGATGCTCCTCATAAAGCTGTCGCTGCTGTGAAGGTTCTAGGTGACATCACAAATCCCTATGGTTACATACACAACAAAGCTGGGTTGTTGTTGTTTACACTCTGCAAGGCCTGTGGAAGTGAGTGACATCATAGCACTGTAGTTCTGAGGGTTCAAGATGGATGCAACAATCTCCTGTTGCTTCTATGAAGGCCGTAATAGACGACATCACCAAACAGCTCCATAGTCACATACACAGCAAAGGAGAGATGTTGTTTACACCTAGTGATGTCAGTGGTATTGAGTGACATCACAGCACAGTGCTAAGGCTCCTGGGCCTGGACACAGCAGCGGCTGCAATATCTCAACGGAGAATACGTTTATATCTATGTGTGTGTGTGCGCATATATATATATATATATATATATATATATATATATATATATATATTTCTCCGCCGAAATCACTTTTAAACCCATTTCCACCTTTTTTTCCCTTCTCTTCCTCTTACTTTTTTTTCACGTTTTTTTACGTTTTTCTCCTTTTCGCCTCTTTTCTGGGCGTATTATTCTTCTTTTTCTTCTTTTTTTTCGTCTAATGCATACCCCATCAGTGCAGCAATGCTTATTCAATACCGCCAGCAGATGGAGACACTGGGGGATAATTTTCTAAGGATTTATACTGATTTTTCCTGTCTGAATTTGTCGCACAGAAAGTTGCAGGCCAAATATGTGTGACATTTCTGCGACTTTAGCTTCTAGAGCATTTTTACAACATTATACATAGGTGCTGAATACATAAAAAGCGACTGTTCAGCGACAGACAAGTCGCATCGGCTGAAAGTAGGCCAGAATGTCAGTCCATGTTGGAGCAGGTTTAGATACAGTCTAAAGCATAGATCTCAAAGTCTGTGCACAGAATTTAGCAAGGGCCTCGCACCTTCTGATGCATCAGGTAGGTGCACAATAGCATAGCCTAACCCTCTGTACTTTGGTCTATATTGATGCGGGACATAGACAGCCAGCTGATGACCAATCCATTAGTGCAATGGATGGCTGGAAGCATTTGTCTTTGCCTTTGCAATACCACAGAAGCAATGCATGGTCAATGTACAGCAATGACACACCTGTGTGAACAGCCAGGAGACCCCCCCCCCCCCCCCCCATGTTATGTTACATAGTTACATAGTTAGTACGGTCGAAAAAAGACATATGTCCATCAAGTTCAACCAGGGAATTAAGGGGTAGGGGTGTGGCGCGATATTGGGGAAGGGATGAGATTTTATATTTCTTCATAAGCATTAATCTTATTTTGTCAATTAGGAACATTCAGCACCCACCCGCTATCAAGGCAGCTGCCTATCATGTCATGCCCTACCTGCACAGGTGTGCTGGCTACTCAAATGATCCAATTAAGGAGGCCATTTAGTCAGCAGCAGCAGAAGTCCTGTGCCTGGACGCTCCAACAGGGGCCAGGCACAAGCAGAAGCAGAAGCAGCAGAAGCAGCAGCAGCACCACCTTTTGTTTTTTGGCTGCAGCAGCAGCAAGGCCCACAGGGCTGGCTAGCTGGCTAGCCAGCAAGCAGGTAGCAATGAAAGTAGGAATCTTTCTTTTTAACCCTGTAAGGGGGTGGTGCACTGTACCCGAAGATACTGCCATATCGGGTCAATGCATAGGGCGACGGAAGAAAGCTTCGAAATCGGCCCCCGTTCTCAAAAATCCATTTAATATATGGTCCCCAGATAGGGGACGTATCAGATATTAAACTGATAAGAACAGATACTACACTTGATCTTAGCCAAAAGGCCGAGAAGCGATAACCGTGAAAGGGGCGGGCCCAACAAGGTCCCCTTCATGGGCACTATCACTGCTTGCTGTCAGGGAGGCTGCCAGACAATTTTCCATGCACACTCTGGGCTGGGGGGCAGTCAACCACCAGTACACACAGCAGAACCTAAACCCATACCATTATTGCTAAGCAGCAAGACAGGGGCCCATTGCACTCCCACGGGGCCTTTTTAAATGCAATCCATAACCCGGATTTGCCAGGAACCCTTCTTACTCCTCCTACTTGCATGTGACACTGGGCTTAGGATCTGCATAGGAAACACACACACAAGCACACACCTACCTTTGTTGCCTGCAGATGCCTCCTTGGCTGTCCCCAAACGGTATCAAACCAACACCCACGGGAAGCTGTAAGCATAGAGGACATGCCTGCACCCCATTGGACTTACCTGTGTGGGTTAAATCCGGGTTATTTGACAACCTATGGCGGTGATGGTTCTGCTCAGGCAGAGCAGTGCTGATGCTCCTCATAAAGCTGTCGCTGCTGTGAAGGTTCTAGGTGACATCACAAATCCCTATGGTTACATACACAACAAAGCTGGGTTGTTGTTGTTTACACTCTGCAAGGCCTGTGGAAGTGAGTGACATCATAGCACTGTAGTTCTGAGGGTTCAAGATGGATGCAACAATCTCCTGTTGCTTCTATGAAGGCCGTAATAGACGACATCACCAAACAGCTCCATAGTCACATACACAGCAAAGGAGAGATGTTGTTTACACCTAGTGATGTCAGTGGTATTGAGTGACATCACAGCACAGTGCTAAGGCTCCTGGGCCTGGACACAGCAGCGGCTGCAATATCTCAACGGAGAATACGTTTATATCTATGTGTGTGTGTGCGCATATATATATATATATATATATATATATATATATATATATTTCTCCGCCGAAATCACTTTTAAACCCATTTCCACCTTTTTTTCCCTTCTCTTCCTCTTACTTTTTTTTCACGTTTTTTTACGTTTTTCTCCTTTTCGCCTCTTTTCTGGGCGTATTATTCTTCTTTTTCTTCTTTTTTTTCGTCTAATGCATACCCCATCAGTGCAGCAATGCTTATTCAATACCGCCAGCAGATGGAGACACTGGGGGATAATTTTCTAAGGATTTATACTGATTTTTCCTGTCTGAATTTGTCGCACAGAAAGTTGCAGGCCAAATATGTGTGACATTTCTGCGACTTTAGCTTCTAGAGCATTTTTACAACATTATACATAGGTGCTGAATACATAAAAAGCGACTGTTCAGCGACAGACAAGTCGCATCGGCTGAAAGTAGGCCAGAATGTCAGTCCATGTTGGAGCAGGTTTAGATACAGTCTAAAGCATAGATCTCAAAGTCTGTGCACAGAATTTAGCAAGGGCCTCGCACCTTCTGATGCATCAGGTAGGTGCACAATAGCATAGCCTAACCCTCTGTACTTTGGTCTATATTGATGCGGGACATAGACAGCCAGCTGATGACCAATCCATTAGTGCAATGGATGGCTGGAAGCATTTGTCTTTGCCTTTGCAATACCACAGAAGCAATGCATGGTCAATGTACAGCAATGACACACCTGTGTGAACAGCCAGGAGACCCCCCCCCCCCCCCCCCCATGTTATGTTACATAGTTACATAGTTAGTACGGTCGAAAAAAGACATATGTCCATCAAGTTCAACCAGGGAATTAAGGGGTAGGGGTGTGGCGCGATATTGGGGAAGGGATGAGATTTTATATTTCTTCATAAGCATTAATCTTATTTTGTCAATTAGGAACATTCAGCACCCACCCGCTATCAAGGCAGCTGCCTATCATGTCATGCCCTACCTGCACAGGTGTGCTGGCTACTCAAATGATCCAATTAAGGAGGCCATTTAGTCAGCAGCAGCAGAAGTCCTGTGCCTGGACGCTCCAACAGGGGCCAGGCACAAGCAGAAGCAGAAGCAGCAGAAGCAGCAGCAGCACCACCTTTTGTTTTTTGGCTGCAGCAGCAGCAAGGCCCACAGGGCTGGCTAGCTGGCTAGCCAGCAAGCAGGTAGCAATGAAAGTAGGAATCTTTCTTTTTAACCCTGTAAGGGGGTGGTGCACTGTACCCGAAGATACTGCCATATCGGGTCAATGCATAGGGCGACGGAAGAAAGCTTCGAAATCGGCCCCCGTTCTCAAAAATCCATTTAATATATGGTCCCCAGATAGGGGACGTATCAGATATTAAACTGATAAGAACAGATACTACACTTGATCTTAGCCAAAAGGCCGAGAAGCGATAACCGTGAAAGGGGCGGGCCCAACAAGGTCCCCTTCATGGGCACTATCACTGCTTGCTGTCAGGGAGGCTGCCAGACAATTTTCCATGCACACTCTGGGCTGGGGGGCAGTCAACCACCAGTACACACAGCAGAACCTAAACCCATACCATTATTGCTAAGCAGCAAGACAGGGGCCCATTGCACTCCCACGGGGCCTTTTTAAATGCAATCCATAACCCGGATTTGCCAGGAACCCTTCTTACTCCTCCTACTTGCATGTGACACTGGGCTTAGGATCTGCATAGGAAACACACACACAAGCACACACCTACCTTTGTTGCCTGCAGATGCCTCCTTGGCTGTCCCCAAACGGTATCAAACCAACACCCACGGGAAGCTGTAAGCATAGAGGACATGCCTGCACCCCATTGGACTTACCTGTGTGGGTTAAATCCGGGTTATTTGACAACCTATGGCGGTGATGGTTCTGCTCAGGCAGAGCAGTGCTGATGCTCCTCATAAAGCTGTCGCTGCTGTGAAGGTTCTAGGTGACATCACAAATCCCTATGGTTACATACACAACAAAGCTGGGTTGTTGTTGTTTACACTCTGCAAGGCCTGTGGAAGTGAGTGACATCATAGCACTGTAGTTCTGAGGGTTCAAGATGGATGCAACAATCTCCTGTTGCTTCTATGAAGGCCGTAATAGACGACATCACCAAACAGCTCCATAGTCACATACACAGCAAAGGAGAGATGTTGTTTACACCTAGTGATGTCAGTGGTATTGAGTGACATCACAGCACAGTGCTAAGGCTCCTGGGCCTGGACACAGCAGCGGCTGCAATATCTCAACGGAGAATACGTTTATATCTATGTGTGTGTGTGCGCATATATATATATATATATATATATATATATATATATATATATATATTTCTCCGCCGAAATCACTTTTAAACCCATTTCCACCTTTTTTTCCCTTCTCTTCCTCTTACTTTTTTTTCACGTTTTTTTACGTTTTTCTCCTTTTCGCCTCTTTTCTGGGCGTATTATTCTTCTTTTTCTTCTTTTTTTTCGTCTAATGCATACCCCATCAGTGCAGCAATGCTTATTCAATACCGCCAGCAGATGGAGACACTGGGGGATAATTTTCTAAGGATTTATACTGATTTTTCCTGTCTGAATTTGTCGCACAGAAAGTTGCAGGCCAAATATGTGTGACATTTCTGCGACTTTAGCTTCTAGAGCATTTTTACAACATTATACATAGGTGCTGAATACATAAAAAGCGACTGTTCAGCGACAGACAAGTCGCATCGGCTGAAAGTAGGCCAGAATGTCAGTCCATGTTGGAGCAGGTTTAGATACAGTCTAAAGCATAGATCTCAAAGTCTGTGCACAGAATTTAGCAAGGGCCTCGCACCTTCTGATGCATCAGGTAGGTGCACAATAGCATAGCCTAACCCTCTGTACTTTGGTCTATATTGATGCGGGACATAGACAGCCAGCTGATGACCAATCCATTAGTGCAATGGATGGCTGGAAGCATTTGTCTTTGCCTTTGCAATACCACAGAAGCAATGCATGGTCAATGTACAGCAATGACACACCTGTGTGAACAGCCAGGAGACCCCCCCCCCCCCCCCCCCCCATGTTATGTTACATAGTTACATAGTTAGTACGGTCGAAAAAAGACATATGTCCATCAAGTTCAACCAGGGAATTAAGGGGTAGGGGTGTGGCGCGATATTGGGGAAGGGATGAGATTTTATATTTCTTCATAAGCATTAATCTTATTTTGTCAATTAGGAACATTCAGCACCCACCCGCTATCAAGGCAGCTGCCTATCATGTCATGCCCTACCTGCACAGGTGTGCTGGCTACTCAAATGATCCAATTAAGGAGGCCATTTAGTCAGCAGCAGCAGAAGTCCTGTGCCTGGACGCTCCAACAGGGGCCAGACACAAGCAGAAGCAGAAGCAGCAGAAGCAGCAGCAGCACCACCTTTTGTTTTTTGGCTGCAGCAGCAGCAAGGCCCACAGGGCTGGCTAGCTGGCTAGCCAGCAAGCAGGTAGCAATGAAAGTAGGAATCTTTCTTTTTAACCCTGTAAGGGGGTGGTGCACTGTACCCGAAGATACTGCCATATCGGGTCAATGCATAGGGCGACGGAAGCAAGCTTCGAAATCGGCCCCCGTTCTCAAAAATCCATTTAATATATGGTCCCCAGATAGGGGACGTATCAGATATTAAACTGATAAGAACAGATACTACACTTGATCTTAGCCAAAAGGCCGAGAAGCGATAACCGTGAAAGGGGCGGGCCCAACAAGGTCCCCTTCATGGGCACTATCACTGCTTGCTGTCAGGGAGGCTGCCAGACAATTTTCCATGCACACTCTGGGCTGGGGGGCAGTCAACCACCAGTACACACAGCAGAACCTAAACCCATACCATTATTGCTAAGCAGCAAGACAGGGGCCCATTGCACTCCCACGGGGCCTTTTTAAATGCAATCCATAACCCGGATTTGCCAGGAACCCTTCTTACTCCTCCTACTTGCATGTGACACTGGGCTTAGGATCTGCATAGGAAACACACACACAAGCACACACCTACCTTTGTTGCCTGCAGATGCCTCCTTGGCTGTCCCCAAACGGTATCAAACCAACACCCACGGGAAGCTGTAAGCATAGAGGACATGCCTGCACCCCATTGGACTTACCTGTGTGGGTTAAATCCGGGTTATTTGACAACCTATGGCGGTGATGGTTCTGCTCAGGCAGAGCAGTGCTGATGCTCCTCATAAAGCTGTCGCTGCTGTGAAGGTTCTAGGTGACATCACAAATCCCTATGGTTACATACACAACAAAGCTGGGTTGTTGTTGTTTACACTCTGCAAGGCCTGTGGAATAGTGTTGAGCGGCATAGGCCATATTCGAATTCGCGAATATTCGCGAATATATGGACGAATATTCGTCATATATTCGCGAATATTCGCATATTCGTTATATTCTCGTTTTATTTTCGCATATGCGAAAATATGTGTATGCGAAAATTAACATGTGTAAATTCGCATATGCGAAAATTAGCATATGTTAATTTTCGTATATGCGAATTTTCGCACGCCAGTCTCACACAGTAGTATTAGAGCCTTCTTTACACCACACAAGCTGGAAGCAGAGAGGGGTGATCACTGTGATGTGTACTGTGAAGAAAAAAAAAGAAAAAAAATGAATATTCGTAATTACGAATATATAGCGCTATATTCGCGAAATTCGCGAATTCGCGAATATGCGATATTCGCGAATAATATTCGAATTGCGAATATTCGCAAGCAACACTACTGTGGAAGTGAGTGACATCATAGCACTGTAGTTCTGAGGGTTCAAGATGGATGCAACAATCTCCTGTTGCTTCTATGAAGGCCGTAATAGACGACATCACCAAACAGCTCCATAGTCACATACACAGCAAAGGAGAGATGTTGTTTACACCTAGTGATGTCAGTGGTATTGAGTGACATCACAGCACAGTGCTAAGGCTCCTGGGCCTGGACACAGCAGCGGCTGCAATATCTCAACGGAGAATACGTTTATATCTATGTGTGTGTGTGCGCATATATATATATATATATATATATATATATATATATTCTCCGCCGAAATCACTTTTAAACCCATTTCCACCTTTTTTTCCCTTCTCTTCCTCTTACTTTTTTTTCACGTTTTTTTACGTTTTTCTCCTTTTCGCCTCTTTTCTGGGCGTATTATTCTTCTTTTTCTTCTTTTTTTTCGTCTAATGCATACCCCATCAGTGCAGCAATGCTTATTCAATACCGCCAGCAGATGGAGACACTGGGGGATCATTTTCTAAGGATTTATACTGATTTTTCCTGTCTGAATTTGTCGCACAGAAAGTTGCAGGCCAAATATGTGTGACATTTCTGCGACTTTAGCTTCTAGAGCATTTTTACAACATTATACATAGGTGCTGAATACATAAAAAGCGACTGTTCAGCGACAGACAAGTTGCATCGGCTGAAAGTAGGCCAGAATGTCAGTCCATGTTGGAGCAGGTTTAGATACAGTCTAAAGCATAGATCTCAAAGTCTGTGCACAGAATTTAGCAAGGGCCTCGCACCTTCTGATGCATCAGGTAGGTGCACAATAGCATAGCCTAACCCTCTGTACTTTGGTCTATATTGATGCGGGACATAGACAGCCAGCTGATGACCAATCCATTAGTGCAATGGATGGCTGGAAGCATTTGTCTTTGCCTTTGCAATACCACAGAAGCAATGCATGGTCAATGTACAGCAATGACACACCTGTGTGAACAGCCAGGAGACCCCCCCCCCCCCCCCCCCCATGTTATGTTACATAGTTACATAGTTAGTACGGTCGAAAAAAGACATATGTCCATCAAGTTCAACCAGGGAATTAAGGGGTAGGGGTGTGGCGCGATATTGGGGAAGGGATGAGATTTTATATTTCTTCATAAGCATTAATCTTATTTTGTCAATTAGGAACATTCAGCACCCACCCGCTATCAAGGCAGCTGCCTATCATGTCATGCCCTACCTGCACATGTGTGCTGGCTACTCAAATGATCCAATTAAGGAGGCCATTTAGTCAGCAGCAGCAGAAGTCCTGTGCCTGAACGCTCCAACAGGGGCCAGACACAAGCAGAAGCAGAAGCAGCAGAAGCAGCAGCAGCACCACCTTTTGTTTTTTGGCTGCAGCAGCAGCAAGGCCCACAGGGCTGGCTAGCTGGCTAGCCAGCAAGCAGGTAGCAATGAAAGTAGGAATCTTTCTTTTTAACCCTGTAAGGGGGTGGTGCACTGTACCCGAAGATACTGCCATATCGGGTCAATGCATAGGGCGACGGAAGCAAGCTTCGAAATCGGCCCCCGTTCTCAAAAATCCATTTAATATATGGTCCCCAGATAGGGGACGTATCAGATATTAAACTGATAAGAACAGATACTACACTTGATCTTAGCCAAAAGGCCGAGAAGCGATAACCGTGAAAGGGGCGGGCCCAACAAGGTCCCCTTCATGGGCACTATCACTGCTTGCTGTCAGGGAGGCTGCCAGACAATTTTCCATGCACACTCTGGGCTGGGGGGCAGTCAACCACCAGTACACACAGCAGAACCTAAACCCATACCATTATTGCTAAGCAGCAAGACAGGGGCCCATTGCACTCCCACGGGGCCTTTTTAAATGCAATCCATAACCCGGATTTGCCAGGAACCCTTCTTACTCCTCCTACTTGCATGTGACACTGGGCTTAGGATCTGCATAGGAAACACACACACAAGCACACACCTACCTTTGTTGCCTGCAGATGCCTCCTTGGCTGTCCCCAAACGGTATCAAACCAACACCCACGGGAAGCTGTAAGCATAGAGGACATGCCTGCACCCCATTGGACTTACCTGTGTGGGTTAAATCCGGGTTATTTGACAACCTATGGCGGTGATGGTTCTGCTCAGGCAGAGCAGTGCTGATGCTCCTCATAAAGCTGTCGCTGCTGTGAAGGTTCTAGGTGACATCACAAATCCCTATGGTTACATACACAACAAAGCTGGGTTGTTGTTGTTTACACTCTGCAAGGCCTGTGGAAGTGAGTGACATCATAGCACTGTAGTTCTGAGGGTTCAAGATGGATGCAACAATCTCCTGTTGCTTCTATGAAGGCCGTAATAGACGACATCACCAAACAGCTCCATAGTCACATACACAGCAAAGGAGAGATGTTGTTTACACCTAGTGATGTCAGTGGTATTGAGTGACATCACAGCACAGTGCTAAGGCTCCTGGGCCTGGACACAGCAGCGGCTGCAATATCTCAACGGAGAATACGTTTATATCTATGTGTGTGTGTGCGCATATATATATATATATATATATATATATATATATATATATATATTTCTCCGCCGAAATCACTTTTAAACCCATTTCCACCTTTTTTTCCCTTCTCTTCCTCTTACTTTTTTTTCACGTTTTTTTACGTTTTTCTCCTTTTCGCCTCTTTTCTGGGCGTATTATTCTTCTTTTTCTTCTTTTTTTTCGTCTAATGCATACCCCATCAGTGCAGCAATGCTTATTCAATACCGCCAGCAGATGGAGACACTGGGGGATCATTTTCTAAGGATTTATACTGATTTTTCCTGTCTGAATTTGTCGCACAGAAAGTTGCAGGCCAAATATGTGTGACATTTCTGCGACTTTAGCTTCTAGAGCATTTTTACAACATTATACATAGGTGCTGAATACATAAAAAGCGACTGTTCAGCGACAGACAAGTCGCATCGGCTGAAAGTAGGCCAGAATGTCAGTCCATGTTGGAGCAGGTTTAGATACAGTCTAAAGCATAGATCTCAAAGTCTGTGCACAGAATTTAGCAAGGGCCTCGCACCTTCTGATGCATCAGGTAGGTGCACAATAGCATAGCCTAACCCTCTGTACTTTGGTCTATATTGATGCGGGACATAGACAGCCAGCTGATGACCAATCCATTAGTGCAATGGATGGCTGGAAGCATTTGTCTTTGCCTTTGCAATACCACAGAAGCAATGCATGGTCAATGTACAGCAATGACACACCTGTGTGAACAGCCAGGAGACCCCCCCCCCCCATGTTATGTTACATAGTTACATAGTTAGTACGGTCGAAAAAAGACATATGTCCATCAAGTTCAACCAGGGAATTAAGGGGTAGGGGTGTGGCGCGATATTGGGGAAGGGATGAGATTTTATATTTCTTCATAAGCATTAATCTTATTTTGTCAATTAGGAACATTCAGCACCCACCCGCTATCAAGGCAGCTGCCTATCATGTCATGCCCTACCTGCACAGGTGTGCTGGCTACTCAAATGATCCAATTAAGGAGGCCATTTAGTCAGCAGCAGCAGAAGTCCTGTGCCTGGACGCTCCAACAGGGGCCAGACACAAGCAGAAGCAGAAGCAGCAGAAGCAGCAGCAGCACCACCTTTTGTTTTTTGGCTGCAGCAGCAGCAAGGCCCACAGGGCTGGCTAGCTGGCTAGCCAGCAAGCAGGTAGCAATGAAAGTAGGAATCTTTCTTTTTAACCCTGTAAGGGGGTGGTGCACTGTACCCGAAGATACTGCCATATCGGGTCAATGCATAGGGCGACGGAAGCAAGCTTCGAAATCGGCCCCCGTTCTCAAAAATCCATTTAATATATGGTCCCCAGATAGGGGACGTACCAGATATTAAACTGATAAGAACAGATTTTTTTTTAAGTTTCCCTCAGAACTAAATCATAGTTCTAAGATCTTATGTGAACTAGATTTTTGTGCTCATCATCAGGTAACTTTTTTATTTATTTCCAAAATAAAACAAATTAAAACAACATAACTAACAACAAAAACTCAAATAAACCTTATTCCAAAATCAAACCCTTTCTCCAAGCAAAAACTCCCAAATAATCAATTAATCCGAATTGAAGAGCTCCACTCTTCAAAGCTTTTTTAACTGGAACTGCCAACCATGGCGACACTTGGTAGGTCGCCATGAAGCGTCCCACATCAGGCTTTAAGGACTGCAATACTTTTTCCCTCGCAGTTTCAAGTCGAGTGTTCACTTTTATTTTAAATTTTAGTAAATCTTGCACAAATACTTCTCTTTCTTCCTTTGGGGCTTGGTCCAGCACCTCGCCCAAAAAACCAACAAAATATTCACCAAGAAATCTTTTCTTCAATTCCTCTGTTGGCTCCCCTTCAGAAGCCTCACTCCCACTTTCTTCTTCTTTTTTCTTCCTCTTCAACTTTACTTCACTTTCAAACTCCATAGCCACAGATTTTTCTGGGCAGTTTTTAGAGTAATGCCCAGTCTTCTTATTAATTTCTGGTTCATCTTGCAGCAAACCCACATCTTCTCTCTTCTTTTTCTTCTTTGGACAATTTGCGTACAAATGTCCACTTTGGTTACACAAATTACATTTACCCCTCAGGGTACACGACTCTGTTCCATGTCCTTCCTTCTGGCATTTATAACACCATAGATACGTACATTCATCTTTCAGGTGTCCATATTGTCTGCACTTACGGCAGAAATTCTGCATTCCAGCAAAAAACAGGTCCCCATTTATGGAACCTATCTTGAAACGGGAAGGAGGAAACACTGTTCCCCCTCCCGCCTCCTCCCTAAATTTTACTTTAAACTTCCATTTTGTTGTCCAAACCCCATACTGGTTAAATACTTTACCCAAAGGCACAATCTCTTCACAAAACTGGTCCAAAAAAACAACTATGTCCTCCTCAGGGATATATGGACTATACATTCTTACAGTCAATATTTTTTCTTTCCCTGGAAAATGGGGAATAACTTCCACGCCTTCCCAGATTACATGAGTCTTAGAGGCATCCACTTTCTTACAAAATGAATCACAATCTTCATCAGAGACAAAGATTATGTCATAACACCCCCTCTTGGGGAATTCCAGCATAGAAAGAATCTGTACCTTGGATACGTGCAGAAGTCCAAACAGCATGTCCTCCACTACAAAAGAAAGTCCTCTTCCTCTCTTAGCAGAGTCCTTCAGCAGGATGCGAACGCCATTTTTAATCCTCCCGAAAAAGGGCATCTCCTCTTCTCTGGTTCCAGGCATCTCCGGTTCTTCTGCCATCTTGTAGAAAATCACGTCCAACAGGAACAAAAGACACTCCCCCAGAGAATGTGGGCAGTGAAAGGGGATCGCTCCCCGTTGTCCGGGGACTAGGCCGGCTCCCCAATTGCAGCAAGGGGGTGAAGTCCCTCCGTTAGGAAGGACGATCCCCCAAGGCCAAGGAGCCGGGTACCCCAGACACCCTCTGGCCAGACCAAGTGAGCCGAAACTACACTTGATCTTAGCCAAAAGGCCGAGAAGCGATAACCGTGAAAGGGGCGGGCCCAACAAGGTCCCCTTCATGGGCACTATCACTGCTTGCTGTCAGGGAGGCTGCCAGACAATTTTCCATGCACACTCTGGGCTGGGGGGCAGTCAACCACCAGTACACACAGCAGAACCTAAACCCATACCATTATTGCTAAGCAGCAAGACAGGGGCCCATTGCACTCCCACGGGGCCTTTTTAAATGCAATCCATAACCCGGATTTGCCAGGAACCCTTCTTACTCCTCCTACTTGCATGTGACACTGGGCTTAGGATCTGCATAGGAAACACACACACAAGCACACACCTACCTTTGTTGCCTGCAGATGCCTCCTTGGCTGTCCCCAAACGGTATCAAACCAACACCCACGGGAAGCTGTAAGCATAGAGGACATGCCTGCACCCCATTGGACTTACCTGTGTGGGTTAAATCCGGGTTATTTGACAACCTATGGCGGTGATGGTTCTGCTCAGGCAGAGCAGTGCTGATGCTCCTCATAAAGCTGTCGCTGCTGTGAAGGTTCTAGGTGACATCACAAATCCCTATGGTTACATACACAACAAAGCTGGGTTGTTGTTGTTTACACTCTGCAAGGCCTGTGGAAGTGAGTGACATCATAGCACTGTAGTTCTGAGGGTTCAAGATGGATGCAACAATCTCCTGTTGCTTCTATGAAGGCCGTAATAGACGACATCACCAAACAGCTCCATAGTCACATACACAGCAAAGGAGAGATGTTGTTTACACCTAGTGATGTCAGTGGTATTGAGTGACATCACAGCACAGTGCTAAGGCTCCTGGGCCTGGACACAGCAGCGGCTGCAATATCTCAACGGAGAATACGTTTATATCTATGTGTGTGTGTGCGCATATATATATATATATATATATATATATATATATATATATATATTTCTCCGCCGAAATCACTTTTAAACCCATTTCCACCTTTTTTTCCCTTCTCTTCCTCTTACTTTTTTTTCACGTTTTTTTACGTTTTTCTCCTTTTCGCCTCTTTTCTGGGCGTATTATTCTTCTTTTTCTTCTTTTTTTTCGTCTAATGCATACCCCATCAGTGCAGCAATGCTTATTCAATACCGCCAGCAGATGGAGACACTGGGGGATCATTTTCTAAGGATTTATACTGATTTTTCCTGTCTGAATTTGTCGCACAGAAAGTTGCAGGCCAAATATGTGTGACATTTCTGCGACTTTAGCTTCTAGAGCATTTTTACAACATTATACATAGGTGCTGAATACATAAAAAGCGACTGTTCAGCGACAGACAAGTCGCATCGGCTGAAAGTAGGCCAGAATGTCAGTCCATGTTGGAGCAGGTTTAGATACAGTCTAAAGCATAGATCTCAAAGTCTGTGCACAGAATTTAGCAAGGGCCTCGCACCTTCTGATGCATCAGGTAGGTGCACAATAGCATAGCCTAACCCTCTGTACTTTGGTCTATATTGATGCGGGACATAGACAGCCAGCTGATGACCAATCCATTAGTGCAATGGATGGCTGGAAGCATTTGTCTTTGCCTTTGCAATACCACAGAAGCAATGCATGGTCAATGTACAGCAATGACACACCTGTGTGAACAGCCAGGAGACACCCCCCCCCCCCATGTTATGTTACATAGTTACATAGTTAGTACGGTCGAAAAAAGACATATGTCCATCAAGTTCAACCAGGGAATTAAGGGGTAGGGGTGTGGCGCGATATTGGGGAAGGGATGAGATTTTATATTTCTTCATAAGCATTAATCTTATTTTGTCAATTAGGAACATTCAGCACCCACCCGCTATCAAGGCAGCTGCCTATCATGTCATGCCCTACCTGCACAGGTGTGCTGGCTACTCAAATGATCCAATTAAGGAGGCCATTTAGTCAGCAGCAGCAGAAGTCCTGTGCCTGGACGCTCCAACAGGGGCCAGACACAAGCAGAAGCAGAAGCAGCAGAAGCAGCAGCAGCACCACCTTTTGTTTTTTGGCTGCAGCAGCAGCAAGGCCCACAGGGCTGGCTAGCTGGCTAGCCAGCAAGCAGGTAGCAATGAAAGTAGGAATCTTTCTTTTTAACCCTGTAAGGGGGTGGTGCACTGTACCCGAAGATACTGCCATATCGGGTCAATGCATAGGGCGACGGAAGCAAGCTTCGAAATCGGCCCCCGTTCTCAAAAATCCATTTAATATATGGTCCCCAGATAGGGGACGTATCAGATATTAAACTGATAAGAACAGATACTACACTTGATCTTAGCCAAAAGGCCGAGAAGCGATAACCGTGAAAGGGGCGGGCCCAACAAGGTCCCCTTCATGGGCACTATCACTGCTTGCTGTCAGGGAGGCTGCCAGACAATTTTCCATGCACACTCTGGGCTGGGGGGCAGTCAACCACCAGTACACACAGCAGAACCTAAACCCATACCATTATTGCTAAGCAGCAAGACAGGGGCCCATTGCACTCCCACGGGGCCTTTTTAAATGCAATCCATAACCCGGATTTGCCAGGAACCCTTCTTACTCCTCCTACTTGCATGTGACACTGGGCTTAGGATCTGCATAGGAAACACACACACAAGCACACACCTACCTTTGTTGCCTGCAGATGCCTCCTTGGCTGTCCCCAAACGGTATCAAACCAACACCCACGGGAAGCTGTAAGCATAGAGGACATGCCTGCACCCCATTGGACTTACCTGTGTGGGTTAAATCCGGGTTATTTGACAACCTATGGCGGTGATGGTTCTGCTCAGGCAGAGCAGTGCTGATGCTCCTCATAAAGCTGTCGCTGCTGTGAAGGTTCTAGGTGACATCACAAATCCCTATGGTTACATACACAACAAAGCTGGGTTGTTGTTGTTTACACTCTGCAAGGCCTGTGGAAGTGAGTGACATCATAGCACTGTAGTTCTGAGGGTTCAAGATGGATGCAACAATCTCCTGTTGCTTCTATGAAGGCCGTAATAGACGACATCACCAAACAGCTCCATAGTCACATACACAGCAAAGGAGAGATGTTGTTTACACCTAGTGATGTCAGTGGTATTGAGTGACATCACAGCACAGTGCTAAGGCTCCTGGGCCTGGACACAGCAGCGGCTGCAATATCTCAACGGAGAATACGTTTATATCTATGTGTGTGTGTGCGCATATATATATATATATATATATATATATATATATATATATATATATATTTCTCCGCCGAAATCACTTTTAAACCCATTTCCACCTTTTTTTCCCTTCTCTTCCTCTTACTTTTTTTTCACGTTTTTTTACGTTTTTCTCCTTTTCGCCTCTTTTCTGGGCGTATTATTCTTCTTTTTCTTCTTTTTTTTCGTCTAATGCATACCCCATCAGTGCAGCAATGCTTATTCAATACCGCCAGCAGATGGAGACACTGGGGGATCATTTTCTAAGGATTTATACTGATTTTTCCTGTCTGAATTTGTCGCACAGAAAGTTGCAGGCCAAATATGTGTGACATTTCTGCGACTTTAGCTTCTAGAGCATTTTTACAACATTATACATAGGTGCTGAATACATAAAAAGCGACTGTTCAGCGACAGACAAGTCGCATCGGCTGAAAGTAGGCCAGAATGTCAGTCCATGTTGGAGCAGGTTTAGATACAGTCTAAAGCATAGATCTCAAAGTCTGTGCACAGAATTTAGCAAGGGCCTCGCACCTTCTGATGCATCAGGTAGGTGCACAATAGCATAGCCTAACCCTCTGTACTTTGGTCTATATTGATGCGGGACATAGACAGCCAGCTGATGACCAATCCATTAGTGCAATGGATGGCTGGAAGCATTTGTCTTTGCCTTTGCAATACCACAGAAGCAATGCATGGTCAATGTACAGCAATGACACACCTGTGTGAACAGCCAGGAGACCCCCCCCCCCCCCCCCCCCCCATGTTATGTTACATAGTTACATAGTTAGTACGGTCGAAAAAAGACATATGTCCATCAAGTTCAACCAGGGAATTAAGGGGTAGGGGTGTGGCGCGATATTGGGGAAGGGATGAGATTTTATATTTCTTCATAAGCATTAATCTTATTTTGTCAATTAGGAACATTCAGCACCCACCCGCTATCAAGGCAGCTGCCTATCATGTCATGCCCTACCTGCACAGGTGTGCTGGCTACTCAAATGATCCAATTAAGGAGGCCATTTAGTCAGCAGCAGCAGAAGTCCTGTGCCTGGACGCTCCAACAGGGGCCAGACACAAGCAGAAGCAGCAGAAGCAGCAGCAGCACCACCTTTTGTTTTTTGGCTGCAGCAGCAGCAAGGCCCACAGGGCTGGCTAGCTGGCTAGCCAGCAAGCAGGTAGCAATGAAAGTAGGAATCTTTCTTTTTAACCCTGTAAGGGGGTGGTGCACTGTACCCGAAGATACTGCCATATCGGGTCAATGCATAGGGCGACGGAAGCAAGCTTCGAAATCGGCCCCCGTTCTCAAAAATCCATTTAATATATGGTCCCCAGATAGGGGACGTATCAGATATTAAACTGATAAGAACAGATACTACACTTGATCTTAGCCAAAAGGCCGAGAAGCGATAACCGTGAAAGGGGCGGGCCCAACAAGGTCCCCTTCATGGGCACTATCACTGCTTGCTGTCAGGGAGGCTGCCAGACAATTTTCCATGCACACTCTGGGCTGGGGGGCAGTCAACCACCAGTACACACAGCAGAACCTAAACCCATACCATTATTGCTAAGCAGCAAGACAGGGGCCCATTGCACTCCCACGGGGCCTTTTTAAATGCAATCCATAACCCGGATTTGCCAGGAACCCTTCTTACTCCTCCTACTTGCATGTGACACTGGGCTTAGGATCTGCATAGGAAACACACACACAAGCACACACCTACCTTTGTTGCCTGCAGATGCCTCCTTGGCTGTCCCCAAACGGTATCAAACCAACACCCACGGGAAGCTGTAAGCATAGAGGACATGCCTGCACCCCATTGGACTTACCTGTGTGGGTTAAATCCGGGTTATTTGACAACCTATGGCGGTGATGGTTCTGCTCAGGCAGAGCAGTGCTGATGCTCCTCATAAAGCTGTCGCTGCTGTGAAGGTTCTAGGTGACATCACAAATCCCTATGGTTACATACACAACAAAGCTGGGTTGTTGTTGTTTACACTCTGCAAGGCCTGTGGAAGTGAGTGACATCATAGCACTGTAGTTCTGAGGGTTCAAGATGGATGCAACAATCTCCTGTTGCTTCTATGAAGGCCGTAATAGACGACATCACCAAACAGCTCCATAGTCACATACACAGCAAAGGAGAGATGTTGTTTACACCTAGTGATGTCAGTGGTATTGAGTGACATCACAGCACAGTGCTAAGGCTCCTGGGCCTGGACACAGCAGCGGCTGCAATATCTCAACGGAGAATACGTTTATATCTATGTGTGTGTGTGCGCATATATATATATATATATATATATATATATATATATATTTCTCCGCCGAAATCACTTTTAAACCCATTTCCACCTTTTTTTCCCTTCTCTTCCTCTTACTTTTTTTTCACGTTTTTTTACGTTTTTCTCCTTTTCGCCTCTTTTCTGGGCGTATTATTCTTCTTTTTCTTCTTTTTTTTCGTCTAATGCATACCCCATCAGTGCAGCAATGCTTATTCAATACCGCCAGCAGATGGAGACACTGGGGGATCATTTTCTAAGGATTTATACTGATTTTTCCTGTCTGAATTTGTCGCACAGAAAGTTGCAGGCCAAATATGTGTGACATTTCTGCGACTTTAGCTTCTAGAGCATTTTTACAACATTATACATAGGTGCTGAATACATAAAAAGCGACTGTTCAGCGACAGACAAGTCGCATCGGCTGAAAGTAGGCCAGAATGTCAGTCCATGTTGGAGCAGGTTTAGATACAGTCTAAAGCATAGATCTCAAAGTCTGTGCACAGAATTTAGCAAGGGCCTCGCACCTTCTGATGCATCAGGTAGGTGCACAATAGCATAGCCTAACCCTCTGTACTTTGGTCTATATTGATGCGGGACATAGACAGCCAGCTGATGACCAATCCATTAGTGCAATGGATGGCTGGAAGCATTTGTCTTTGCCTTTGCAATACCACAGAAGCAATGCATGGTCAATGTACAGCAATGACACACCTGTGTGAACAGCCAGGAGACCCCCCCCCCCCCCCATGTTATGTTACATAGTTACATAGTTAGTACGGTCGAAAAAAGACATATGTCCATCAAGTTCAACCAGGGAATTAAGGGGTAGGGGTGTGGCGCGATATTGGGGAAGGGATGAGATTTTATATTTCTTGATTTTATATTTCTTCATAAGCATTAATCTTATTTTGTCAATTAGGAACATTCAGCACCCACCCGCTATCAAGGCAGCTGCCTATCATGTCATGCCCTACCTGCACAGGTGTGCTGGCTACTCAAATGATCCAATTAAGGAGGCCATTTAGTCAGCAGCAGCAGAAGTCCCTGTGCCTGGACCGCTCCAACAGGGGCCAGACACAAGCAGAAGCAGCAGAAGCAGCAGCAGCACCACCTTTTGTTTTTTGGCTGCAGCAGCAGCAAGGCCCCACAGGGCTGGCTAGCTGGCTAGCCAGCAAGCAGGTAGCAATGAAAGTAGGAATCTTTCTTTTTAACCCTGTAAGGGGGTGGTGCACTGTACCCGAAGATACTGCCATATCGGGTCAATGCATAGGGCGACGGAAGCAAGCTTCGAAATCGGCCCCCGTTCTCAAAAATCCATTTAATATATGGTCCCCCAGATAGGGGACGTATCAGATATTAAACTGATAAGAACAGATACTACACTTGATCTTAGCCAAAAGGGCCGAGAAGCGATAACCGTGAAAGGGGCGGGCCCAACAAGGTCCCCTTCATGGGCACTATCACTGCTTGCTGTCAGGGAGGCCTGCCAGACAATTTTCCATGCACACTCTGGGCTGGGGGGCAGTCAACCACCAGTACACACAGCAGAACCTAAAACCCATACCATTATTGCTAAGCAGCAAGACAGGGGGCCCATTGCACTCCCACGGGGCCTTTTTAAATGCAATCCATAACCCGGATTTGCCAGGAACCCTTCTTACTCCTCCTACTTGCATGTGACACTGGGCTTAGGATCTGCATAGGAAACACACACACAAGCACACACCTACCTTTGTTGCCTGCAGATGCCTCCTTGGCTGTCCCCAAACGGTATCAAACCAACACCCACGGGAAGCTGTAAGCATAGAGGGACATGCCTGCACCCCATTGGACTTACCTGTGTGGGTTAAATCCGGGTTATTTGACAACCTATGGCGGTGATGGTTCTGCTCAGGCAGAGCAGTGCTGATGCTCCCTCATAAAGCTGTCGCTGCTGTGAAGGTTTCTTAGGTGACATCACAAATCCCTATGGTTACATACACAACAAAGCTGGGTTGTTGTTGTTTACACTCTGCAAGGCCTGTGGAAGTGAGTGACATCATAGCACTGTAGTTCTGAGGGTTCAAGATGGATGCAACAATCTCCTGTTGCTTCTATGAAGGCCGTAATAGACGACATCACCAAACAGCTCCATAGTCACATACACAGCAAAGGAGAGATGTTGTTTACACCTAGTGATGTCAGTGGTATTGAGTGACATCACAGGCACAGTGCTAAGGCTCCTGGGCCTGGGACACAGCAGCGGCTGCAATATCTCAACGGAGAATACGTTTATATCTATGTGTGTGTGTGCGCATATATATATATATATATATATATATATATATATATATATATATATATTTCTCCGCCGAAATCACTTTTAAACCCATTTCCACCTTTTTTTCCCTTCTCTTCCTCTTACTTTTTTTTCACGTTTTTTTACGTTTTTCTCCTTTTCGCCTCTTTTCTGGGCGTATTATTCTTCTTTTTCTTCTTTTTTTTCGTCTAATGCATACCCCATCAGTGCAGCAATGCTTATTCAATACCGCCAGCAGATGGAGACACTGGGGGATCATTTTCTAAGGATTTATACTGATTTTTCCTGTCTGAATTTGTCGCACAGAAAGTTGCAGGCCAAATATGTGTGACATTTCTGCGACTTTAGCTTCTAGAGCATTTTTTACAACATTATACATAGGTGCTGAATACATAAAAAGCGACTGTTCAGCGGACAGGACAAGTCGCATCGGCTGAAAGTAGGCCAGAATGTCAGTCCATGTTGGAGCAGGTTTAGATACAGTCTAAAGCATAGATCTCAAAGTCTGTGCACAGAATTTAGCAAGGGCCTCGCACCTTCTGATGCATCAGGTAGGTGCACAATAGCATAGCCTAACCCTCTGTACTTTGGTCTATATTGATGCGGGACATAGACAGCCAGCTGATGACCAATCCATTAGTGCAATGGATGGCTGGAAGCATTTGTCTTTGCCTTTGCAATACCACAGAAGCAATGCATGGTCAATGTACAGCAATGACACACCTGTGTGAACAGCCAGGAGACCCCCCCCCATGTTATGTTACATAGTTACATAGTTAGTACGGTCGAAAAAAGACATATGTCCATCAAGTTCAACCAGGGAATTAAGGGGTAGGGGTGTGGCGCGATATTGGGGAAGGGATGAGATTTTATATTTCTTCATAAGCATTAATCTTATTTTGTCAATTAGGAACATTCAGCACCCACCCGCTATCAAGGCAGCTGCCTATCATGTCATGCCCTACCTGCACAGGTGTGCTGGCTACTCAAATGATCCAATTAAGGAGGCCATTTAGTCAGCAGCAGCAGAAGTCCTGTGCCTGGACGCTCCAACAGCGGCCAGACACAAGCAGAAGCAGAAGCAGCAGAAGCAGCAGCAGCACCACCTTTTGTTTTTTGGCTGCAGCAGCAGCAAGGCCCACAGGGCTGGCTAGCTGGCTAGCCAGCAAGCAGGTAGCAATGAAAGTAGGAATCTTTCTTTTTAACCCTGTAAGGGGGTGGTGCACTGTACCCGAAGATACTGCCATATCGGGTCAATGCATAGGGCGACGGAAGCAAGCTTCGAAATCGGCCCCCGTTCTCAAAAATCCATTTAATATATGGTCCCCAGATAGGGGACGTATCAGATATTAAACTGATAAGAACAGATACTACACTTGATCTTAGCCAAAAGGCCGAGAAGCGATAACCGTGAAAGGGGCGGGCCCAACAAGGTCCCCTTCATGGGCACTATCACTGCTTGCTGTCAGGGAGGCTGCCAGACAATTTTCCATGCACACTCTGGGCTGGGGGGCAGTCAACCACCAGTACACACAGCAGAACCTAAACCCATACCATTATTGCTAAGCAGCAAGACAGGGGCCCATTGCACTCCCACGGGGCCTTTTTAAATGCAATCCATAACCCGGATTTGCCAGGAAACCCTTCTTACTCCTCCTACTTGCATGTGACACTGGGCTTAGGATCTGCATAGGAAACACACACACAAGCACACACCTACCTTTGTTGCCTGCAGATGCCTCCTTGGCTGTCCCCAAACGGTATCAAACCAACACCCACGGGAAGCTGTAAGCATAGAGGACATGCCTGCACCCCATTGGACTTACCTGTGTGGGTTAAATCCGGGTTATTTGACAACCTATGGCGGTGATGGTTCTGCTCAGGCAGAGCAGTGCTGATGCTCCTCATAAAGCTGTCGCTGCTGTGAAGGTTCTAGGTGACATCACAAATCCCTATGGTTACATACACAACAAAGCTGGGTTGTTGTTGTTTACACTCTGCAAGGCCTGTGGAAGTGAGTGACATCATAGCACTGTAGTTCTGAGGGTTCAAGATGGATGCAACAATCTCCTGTTGCTTCTATGAAGGCCGTAATAGACGACATCACCAAACAGCTCCATAGTCACATACACAGCAAAGGAGAGATGTTGTTTACACCTAGTGATGTCAGTGGTATTGAGTGACATCACAGCACAGTGCTAAGGCTCCTGGGCCTGGACACAGCAGCGGCTGCAATATCTCAACGGAGAATACGTTTATATCTATGTGTGTGTGTGCGCATATATATATATATATATATATATATATTTATATATATATTTCTCCGCCGAAATCACTTTTAAACCCATTTCCACCTTTTTTTCCCTTCTCTTCCTCTTACTTTTTTTTCACGTTTTTTTACGTTTTTCTCCTTTTCGCCTCTTTTCTGGGCGTATTATTCTTCTTTTTCTTCTTTTTTTTCGTCTAATGCATACCCCCATCAGTGCAGCAATGCTTATTCAATACCGCCAGCAGATGGAGACACTGGGGGATCATTTTCTAAGGATTTATACTGATTTTTTCCTGTCTGAATTTGTCGCACAGAAAGTTGCAGGCCAAATATGTGTGACATTTCTGCGACTTTAGCTTCTAGAGCATTTTTACAACATTATACATAGGTGCTGAATACATAAAAAGCGACTGTTCAGCGACAGACAAGTCGCATCGGCTGAAAAGCATAGATCTCAAAGTCTGTGCACAGAATTTAGCAAGGGCCTCGCACCTTCTGATGCATCAGGTAGGTGCACAATAGCATAGCCTAACCCTCTGTACTTTGGTCTATATTGATGCGGGACATAGACAGCCAGCTGATGACCAATCCATTAGTGCAATGGATGGCTGGAAGCATTTGTCTTTGCCTTTGCAATACCACAGAAGCAATGCATGGTCAATGTACAGCAATGACACACCTGTGTGAACAGCCAGGAGACCCCCCCCCCCCCCCCCCCCATGTTATGTTACATAGTTACATAGTTAGTACGGTCGAAAAAAGACATATGTCCATCAAGTTCAACCAGGGAATTAAGGGGTAGGGGTGTGGCGCGATATTGGGGAAGGGATGAGATTTTATATTTCTTCATAAGCATTAATCTTATTTTGTCAATTAGGAACATTCAGCACCCACCCGCTATCAAGGCAGCTGCCTATCATGTCATGCCCTACCCATGCCCTACCTGCACAGGTGTGCTGGCTACTCAAATGATCCAATTAAGGAGGCCATTTAGTCAGCAGCAGCAGAAGTCCTGTGCCTGGACGCTCCAACAGGGGCCAGACACAAGCAGAAGCAGAAGCAGCAGAAGCAGCAGCAGCACCACCTTTTGTTTTTTGGCTGCAGCAGCAGCAAGGCCCACAGGGCTGGCTAGCTGGCTAGCCAGCAAGCAGGTAGCAATGAAAGTAGGAATCTTTCTTTTTAACCCTGTAAGGGGGTGGTGCACTGTACCCGAAGATACTGCCATATCGGGTCAATGCATAGGGCGACGGAAGCAAGCTTCGAAATCGGCCCCCGTTCTCAAAAATCCATTTAATATATGGTCCCCAGATAGGGGACGTATCAGATATTAAACTGATAAGAACAGATACTACACTTGATCTTAGCCAAAAGGCCGAGAAGCGATAACCGTGAAAGGGGCGGGCCCAACAAGGTCCCCTTCATGGGCACTATCACTGCTTGCTGTCAGGGAGGCTGCCAGACAATTTTCCATGCACACTCTGGGCTGGGGGGCAGTCAACCACCAGTACACACAGCAGAACCTAAACCCATACCATTATTGCTAAGCAGCAAGACAGGGGCCCATTGCACTCCCACGGGGCCTTTTTAAATGCAATCCATAACCCGGATTTGCCAGGAACCCTTCTTACTCCTCCTACTTGCATGTGACACTGGGCTTAGGATCTGCATAGGAAACACACACACAAGCACACACCTACCTTTGTTGCCTGCAGATGCCTCCTTGGCTGTCCCCAAACGGTATCAAACCAACACCCACGGGAAGCTGTAAGCATAGAGGACATGCCTGCACCCCATTGGACTTACCTGTGTGGGTTAAATCCGGGTTATTTGACAACCTATGGCGGTGATGGTTCTGCTCAGGCAGAGCAGTGCTGATGCTCCTCATAAAGCTGTCGCTGCTGTGAAGGTTCTAGGTGACATCACAAATCCCTATGGTTACATACACAACAAAGCTGGGTTGTTGTTGTTTACACTCTGCAAGGCCTGTGGAAGTGAGTGACATCATAGCACTGTAGTTCTGAGGGTTCAAGATGGATGCAACAATCTCCTGTTGCTTCTATGAAGGCCGTAATAGACGACATCACCAAACAGCTCCATAGTCACATACACAGCAAAGGAGAGATGTTGTTTACACCTAGTGATGTCAGTGGTATTGAGTGACATCACAGCACAGTGCTAAGGCTCCTGGGCCTGGACACAGCAGCGGCTGCAATATCTCAACGGAGAATACGTTTATATCTATGTGTGTGTGTGCGCATATATATATATATATATATATATATATATATATATATATATATATTTCTCCGCCGAAATCACTTTTAAACCCATTTCCACCTTTTTTTCCCTTCTCTTCCTCTTACTTTTTTTTCACGTTTTTTTACGTTTTTCTCCTTTTCGCCTCTTTTCTGGGCGTATTATTCTTCTTTTTCTTCTTTTTTTTCGTCTAATGCATACCCCATCAGTGCAGCAATGCTTATTCAATACCGCCAGCAGATGGAGACGCTGGGGGATCATTTTCTAAGGATTTATACTGATTTTTCCTGTCTGAATTTGTCGCACAGAAAGTTGCAGGCCAAATATGTGTGACATTTCTGCGACTTTAGCTTCTAGAGCATTTTTACAACATTATACATAGGTGCTGAATACATAAAAAGCGACTGTTCAGCGACAGACAAGTCGCATCGGCTGAAAGTAGGCCAGAATGTCAGTCCATGTTGGAGCAGGTTTAGATACAGTCTAAAGTATAGATCTCAAAGTCTGTGCACAGAATTTAGCAAGGGCCTCGCACCTTCTGATGCATCAGGTAGGTGCACAATAGCATAGCCTAACCCTCTGTACTTTGGTCTATATTGATGCGGGACATAGACAGCCAGCTGATGACCAATCCATTAGTGCAATGGATGGCTGGAAGCATTTGTCTTTGCCTTTGCAATACCACAGAAGCAATGCATGGTCAATGTACAGCAATGACACACCTGTGTGAACAGCCAGGAGACCCCCCCCCCCCCCCCCCCCATGTTATGTTACATAGTTACATAGTTAGTACGGTCGAAAAAAGACATATGTCCATCAAGTTCAACCAGGGAATTAAGGGGTAGGGGTGTGGCGCGATATTGGGGAAGGGATGAGATTTTATATTTCTTCATAAGCATTAATCTTATTTTGTCAATTAGGAACATTCAGCACCCACCCGCTATCAAGGCAGCTGCCTATCATGTCATGCCCTACCTGCACAGGTGTGCTGGCTACTCAAATGATCCAATTAAGGAGGCCATTTAGTCAGCAGCAGCAGAAGTCCTGTGCCTGGACGCTCCAACAGGGGCCAGACACAAGCAGAAGCAGAAGCAGCAGAAGCAGCAGCAGCACCACCTTTTGTTTTTTGGCTGCAGCAGCAGCAAGGCCCACAGGGCTGGCTAGCTGGCTAGCCAGCAAGCAGGTAGCAATGAAAGTAGGAATCTTTCTTTTTAACCCTGTAAGGGGGTGGTGCACTGTACCCGAAGATACTGCCATATCGGGTCAATGCATAGGGCGACGGAAGCAAGCTTCGAAATCGGCCCCCGTTCTCAAAAATCCATTTAATATATGGTCCCCAGATAGGGGACGTATCAGATATTAAACTGATAAGAACAGATACTACACTTGATCTTAGCCAAAAGGCCGAGAAGCGATAACCGTGAAAGGGGCGGGCCCAACAAGGTCCCCTTCATGGGCACTATCACTGCTTGCTGTCAGGGAGGCTGCCAGACAATTTTCCATGCACACTCTGGGCTGGGGGGCAGTCAACCACCAGTACACACAGCAGAACCTAAACCCATACCATTATTGCTAAGCAGCAAGACAGGGGCCCATTGCACTCCCACGGGGCCTTTTTAAATGCAATCCATAACCCGGATTTGCCAGGAACCCTTCTTACTCCTCCTACTTGCATGTGACACTGGGCTTAGGATCTGCATAGGAAACACACACACAAGCACACACCTACCTTTGTTGCCTGCAGATGCCTCCTTGGCTGTCCCCAAACGGTATCAAACCAACACCCACGGGAAGCTGTAAGCATAGAGGACATGCCTGCACCCCATTGGACTTACCTGTGTGGGTTAAATCCGGGTTATTTGACAACCTATGGCGGTGATGGTTCTGCTCAGGCAGAGCAGTGCTGATGCTCCTCATAAAGCTGTCGCTGCTGTGAAGGTTCTAGGTGACATCACAAATCCCTATGGTTACATACACAACAAAGCTGGGTTGTTGTTGTTTACACTCTGCAAGGCCTGTGGAAGTGAGTGACATCATAGCACTGTAGTTCTGAGGGTTCAAGATGGATGCAACAATCTCCTGTTGCTTCTATGAAGGCCGTAATAGACGACATCACCAAACAGCTCCATAGTCACATACACAGCAAAGGAGAGATGTTGTTTACACCTAGTGATGTCAGTGGTATTGAGTGACATCACAGCACAGTGCTAAGGCTCCTGGGCCTGGACACAGCAGCGGCTGCAATATCTCAACGGAGAATACGTTTATATCTATGTGTGTGTGTGCGCATATATATATATATATATATATATATATATATATATATATATATATTTCTCCGCCGAAATCACTTTTAAACCCATTTCCACCTTTTTTTCCCTTCTCTTCCTCTTACTTTTTTTTCACGTTTTTTTACGTTTTTCTCCTTTTCGCCTCTTTTCTGGGCGTATTATTCTTCTTTTTCTTCTTTTTTTTCGTCTAATGCATACCCCATCAGTGCAGCAATGCTTATTCAATACCGCCAGCAGATGGAGACACTGGGGGATCATTTTCTAAGGATTTATACTGATTTTTCCTGTCTGAATTTGTCGCACAGAAAGTTGCAGGCCAAATATGTGTGACATTTCTGCGACTTTAGCTTCTAGAGCATTTTTACAACATTATACATAGGTGCTGAATACATAAAAAGCGACTGTTCAGCGACAGACAAGTCGCATCGGCTGAAAGTAGGCCAGAATGTCAGTCCATGTTGGAGCAGGTTTAGATACAGTCTAAAGCATAGATCTCAAAGTCTGTGCACAGAATTTAGCAAGGGCCTCGCACCTTCTGATGCATCAGGTAGGTGCACAATAGCATAGCCTAACCCTCTGTACTTTGGTCTATATTGATGCGGGACATAGACAGCCAGCTGATGACCAATCCATTAGTGCAATGGATGGCTGGAAGCATTTGTCTTTGCCTTTGCAATACCACAGAAGCAATGCATGGTCAATGTACAGCAATGACACACCTGTGTGAACAGCCAGGAGACCCCCCCCCCCCCATGTTATGTTACATAGTTACATAGTTAGTACGGTCGAAAAAAGACATATGTCCATCAAGTTCAACCAGGGAATTAAGGGGTAGGGGTGTGGCGCGATATTGGGGAAGGGATGAGATTTTATATTTCTTCATAAGCATTAATCTTATTTTGTCAATTAGGAACATTCAGCACCCACCCGCTATCAAGGCAGCTGCCTATCATGTCATGCCCTACCTGCACAGGTGTGCTGGCTACTCAAATGATCCAATTAAGGAGGCCATTTAGTCAGCAGCAGCAGAAGTCCTGTGCCTGGACGCTCCAACAGGGGCCAGACACAAGCAGAAGCAGAAGCAGCAGAAGCAGCAGCAGCACCACCTTTTGTTTTTTGGCTGCAGCAGCAGCAAGGCCCACAGGGCTGGCTAGCTGGCTAGCCAGCAAGCAGGTAGCAATGAAAGTAGGAATCTTTCTTTTTAACCCTGTAAGGGGGTGGTGCACTGTACCCGAAGATACTGCCATATCGGGTCAATGCATAGGGCGACGGAAGCAAGCTTCGAAATCGGCCCCCGTTCTCAAAAATCCATTTAATATATGGTCCCCAGATAGGGGACGTATCAGATATTAAACTGATAAGAACAGATACTACACTTGATCTTAGCCAAAAGGCCGAGAAGCGATAACCGTGAAAGGGGCGGGCCCAACAAGGTCCCCTTCATGGGCACTATCACTGCTTGCTGTCAGGGAGGCTGCCAGACAATTTTCCATGCACACTCTGGGCTGGGGGGCAGTCAACCACCAGTACACACAGCAGAACCTAAACCCATACCATTATTGCTAAGCAGCAAGACAGGGGCCCATTGCACTCCCACGGGGCCTTTTTAAATGCAATCCATAACCCGGATTTGCCAGGAACCCTTCTTACTCCTCCTACTTGCATGTGACACTGGGCTTAGGATCTGCATAGGAAACACACACACAAGCACACACCTACCTTTGTTGCCTGCAGATGCCTCCTTGGCTGTCCCCAAACGGTATCAAACCAACACCCACGGGAAGCTGTAAGCATAGAGGACATGCCTGCACCCCATTGGACTTACCTGTGTGGGTTAAATCCGGGTTATTTGACAACCTATGGCGGTGATGGTTCTGCTCAGGCAGAGCAGTGCTGATGCTCCTCATAAAGCTGTCGCTGCTGTGAAGGTTCTAGGTGACATCACAAATCCCTATGGTTACATACACAACAAAGCTGGGTTGTTGTTGTTTACACTCTGCAAGGCCTGTGGAAGTGAGTGACATCATAGCACTGTAGTTCTGAGGGTTCAAGATGGATGCAACAATCTCCTGTTGCTTCTATGAAGGCCGTAATAGACGACATCACCAAACAGCTCCATAGTCACATACACAGCAAAGGAGAGATGTTGTTTACACCTAGTGATGTCAGTGGTATTGAGTGACATCACAGCACAGTGCTAAGGCTCCTGGGCCTGGACACAGCAGCGGCTGCAATATCTCAACGGAGAATACGTTTATATCTATGTGTGTGTGTGCGCATATATATATATATATATATATATATATATATATATATATATATATATATATTTCTCCGCCGAAATCACTTTTAAACCCATTTCCACCTTTTTTTCCCTTCTCTTCCTCTTACTTTTTTTTCACGTTTTTTTACGTTTTTCTCCTTTTCGCCTCTTTTCTGGGCGTATTATTCTTCTTTTTCTTCTTTTTTTTCGTCTAATGCATACCCCATCAGTGCAGCAATGCTTATTCAATACCGCCAGCAGATGGAGACACTGGGGGATCATTTTCTAAGGATTTATACTGATTTTTCCTGTCTGAATTTGTCGCACAGAAAGTTGCAGGCCAAATATGTGTGACATTTCTGCGACTTTAGCTTCTAGAGCATTTTTACAACATTATACATAGGTGCTGAATACATAAAAAGCGACTGTTCAGCGACAGACAAGTCGCATCGGCTGAAAGTAGGCCAGAATGTCAGTCCATGTTGGAGCAGGTTTAGATACAGTCTAAAGCATAGATCTCAAAGTCTGTGCACAGAATTTAGCAAGGGCCTCGCACCTTCTGATGCATCAGGTAGGTGCACAATAGCATAGCCTAACCCTCTGTACTTTGGTCTATATTGATGCGGGACATAGACAGCCAGCTGATGACCAATCCATTAGTGCAATGGATGGCTGGAAGCATTTGTCTTTGCCTTTGCAATACCACAGAAGCAATGCATGGTCAATGTACAGCAATGACACACCTGTGTGAACAGCCAGGAGACCCCCCCCCCCCCCCCATGTTATGTTACATAGTTACATAGTTAGTACGGTCGAAAAAAGACATATGTCCATCAAGTTCAACCAGGGAATTAAGGGGTAGGGGTGTGGCGCGATATTGGGGAAGGGATGAGATTTTATATTTCTTCATAAGCATTAATCTTATTTTGTCAATTAGGAACATTCAGCACCCACCCGCTATCAAGGCAGCTGCCTATCATGTCATGCCCTACCTGCACAGGTGTGCTGGCTACTCAAATGATCCAATTAAGGAGGCCATTTAGTCAGCAGCAGCAGAAGTCCTGTGCCTGGACGCTCCAACAGGGGCCAGACACAAGCAGAAGCAGAAGCAGCAGAAGCAGCAGCAGCACCACCTTTTGTTTTTTGGCTGCAGCAGCAGCAAGGCCCACAGGGCTGGCTAGCTGGCTAGCCAGCAAGCAGGTAGCAATGAAAGTAGGAATCTTTCTTTTTAACCCTGTAAGGGGGTGGTGCACTGTACCCGAAGATACTGCCATATCGGGTCAATGCATAGGGCGACGGAAGCAAGCTTCGAAATCGGCCCCCGTTCTCAAAAATCCATTTAATATATGGTCCCCAGATAGGGGACGTATCAGATATTAAACTGATAAGAACAGATAAGGTTTCAACAAAATTTTATTGAATAAATAAGAAACCATACAAAATTTAAAATGCAAAATAATAAAAGGTTCACAAAAGTTTTAAAATACAAATAATAAAACCAGTAATAAAAGGAGAAAAAATAAAAATGGCAGGATAAAACATTATACAAATGTCATAAAAACTGATTATACTGTTATTTCGTTCCATAGAGGCAGACACCACATGGATGCTGCCTCGCTGGCCCCCAACTGTTTCTTGTCTCTTAGGTAATAGATGTACATCTCACTCAGGGCCAGCTTTATACAGTTTTTAACATCAATAAAATCATGTTTAAAAAGTAAGATGTTCCTAACTTTCCAGATGGCATTTTTAAAACAATTAATAATCATCCAGCAGATCATCTGCTGTTTAAAATTGGGGCAGTTAAAAAGACCGTAAAAGACACATTCGTGATTAAAATGTTTTAGGCCGCAGGCCCACTTCAAAAGTGGGCCTACCTTCCTCCAAAGCTCCCGTGCAAAAGGGCAGTTCCAAAATATGTGCAGCACCGTTTCGTCCACTCCGCAGCCATCTCTCGGGCACTTGGCTCTCGCCACCAGTCCTCGCCTGTGCTGGAACTCACGAGTAGGGAGGCACTGGTGGACGATTGCCCAGGCAAGATCCCTGTGTACATTCGCCAGAAACTTCCCGTACACGTTCCGCCATACCTTTTTGGATCTTGCCTGTGTGAAATTGGACACTGCCAGGGTAACCTCACTCCGCCTGAGGACCTTTGATACCTTTCTCTGGTCCCCCAGTATGTCAGGCTCCAAATCTTGGAGACCTAGGAGCCTGACTGTCTTTTCCAACACCACATAATGTTTTGGGGGACACAGAAGCACCGGAGCGTTCAGAGGGATGCGCAACCATCTTTTAAAAACCATGCCCGCAGCGTACCTTAAAAAGCAGCTAAAAATGCCATCGGATTTAATAATTTTAAAACAGAAACAGAAATACTTTATGTAAAAGAAAGTAAAAAGGTTAGGAACATCTTTCCCGCCATTATCTTTACTTTTGTACATAAAATCACGCTTTAATTTCTCCATTTTTGAACCCCATAAAAAAGAAAAAACAATTCTAGTTACTTTTTTAATGTATAAAATAGATGGAGGAAATACCATGGCAATGTATAGCATAATAGGGAGTAAAACCATCTTTATTATTAAAATCTTCCCCTCCATGGTAAGGTTTCTAAGATTCCACATTAAAATCTTCTTCTCCATCTTAGCTATAGCTGAATCCCAGTTAGGGCTCCCATCATTGACCTGGTTAAAAACAATACCTAAAACTTTAATTTGATCCTGTTGCATTGTGACTCCTGGGGTGATGGATGAATCCCAGGAGCCAATATAAAAACAGTCACATTTATCTGTGTTTAGCTTAAAACCAGAGACCTCGCAGAAATAGCTGGTGTTCCTCAATGCCCCCCTCATGGATGGAGAGTCCGGGCACAGTATGGTGACATCATCCATGTACCCCAACACCTTTAGATGGGTCCCTCCTCCACCAGGTATCGGTACGCCTCTTACTACCCGGTCTTTTCTGAGGAGGGCCATCAGTGGTTCGATTGCGCAAATAAAAAGGAGTGGGGACAGGGGGCAGCCCTGTTTGACACCTGATAAAAGAGGAACACCGCTGGTTAAAAAGCCATTAACAGAGACTTGACTAAAACAGGATCGGTATAAAAGCATGATTCGGCTTAAAATCGTTTCAGGCACTGCCATCTTTTTAAGAACTAAAAACAGGTATTCATGGGAGACCCTATCAAAGGCTTTTTCAAAGTCTAAGGATAAAATTGCTACAGTTTGATTTCTATCCTTAAAATACCATAAAACATCTCTTAAAATATTTAGGGATTCAGCTATAGACCTTCCAGGTACCCCACAAACCTGATTTGGGTGAATTAATTTATGAATAAAAGGTTTAAAACGGACAGCTAATAACTTGGCTAAAACTTTATAATCGACATTTAAAAGTGTGATGGGGCGCCAATTTTTTTGCATATCCTTTTCACCCTTTTTAAAAAGTAATGATACAATCCCCCTCCTCCAGGAAGGGGGAAGTTCATTAACAATAAAAGTTTCTTTATACAATAAAACCATATCATCCTTTAAAATATCCCAAAAAGCTAAATAAAATTCGATGGGTAAACCATCTTCCCCAGGGGCCTTCCCACTAGAAAAACTTTTAAAAACAAATAAAAGTTCATCTAAGTTAAGATCACGGGATAAAACCTCCTGGTCTAAAACATCTAGCTTAAAATCAAGGGAATTAAGAACATGTTCTAAAAAGGATGGATTAAGATCTTTCTTATTAAAAAGAAGCTGGTAGAAGTTAAAAACTGCATCTAACATGCCTTTTGGAGTGGATTCACCCTCAAGGTTTTGGATGATATCCCTCCTATTCATCACTTTTTTAAAAAAGAAACGGGAACATTTCTCGCCCTCCTCCAGGTGCTGCACATGTGAGTTAAAAATGATTTGTTTCCCTTTCTTTTCTATGGCATGTTTTATTTCAGTTTTAAGGTTTAAAATATCATTTTCTACATCCATACCAGCTTCTTTCAATTTAAAAAGTACATTTAAACGCATGTTAAGAACATAAAACCACTGTTTTTCCATTTTTGCCTTCTTCTTACCTGCTTTGATAAAAAAAAATCTGATTTTAGATTTGGTGCCCTCCCACCAGTGCAGCATAGGCTCGTGGGGTTTTCTTTGTGATTGCCAGCATTGGTAGGTCCGCACAAACTCCTCTTTTATCTCAGGGTCCTCTAGGAGTGTGGTGTTTAATCTCCAGAGGCCCCTTTTTGCTTTTTGCTCCCCCTCTAGCTCCAGGCCCACCAAGAGGAGCTTATGATCAGAGAAGATATTCTGCTCGAGCGTGCATTTCAGGGGTTTAAAAGCTCTAGAGGAAAAAATAAAATCGATTCTGGAGCTCACTCTTCCATTGGACCATGTGGCGCCTGGGTCCTCCGGCAAGAGATCCTTCCAGCAATCTTTCAAATTAAAATCATCAATAAAATTTTTAAGCAGGTAAGAAGTGCGGTCTTTACGATTAATATCCCCACCCTGCCGGTGTTCCCCATCACGTATGCAGTTAAAATCACCTCCCACCAGCAGGGGGGAAGACCCAACACAAAACAGTGGTAAAATTTCAAATAGTTCTGCCCGCTCCTGTTTATCAGGAGGGGCATACACATTTAAAACACGAATTAAAAGTCCATTAAAATATAGATGAATTAAAAGAGCTCTGCCAGGCACAATCTCAGTTACTGTATGAATAGAAAAGGACTGGCCTCGGCAGAGCAGCCCAACACCCACAGAACGACAGTCATTTGCACCGGACCATATGGATGGGCCCAGCTTCCAGTCTTCTTTTAAGTCTTTATAGTCCATTTTACTAGGGATTCCACATTCTTGTAGCAGGCAAAGGTCAAAGTCACATGTCTCTAGATAAGAAAATAAAGCAGCCCTGCGATCAGGGCTCTTTAAGGACCTCACATTGAGTGAGGCAATTTTTACAGGGATAGGCATAGTTTATGGAGAGTCCGTGCTTGGAGAATCAAAGTCAATAATAAGCTGCGTACCGTCATCCCCCGCCTGCGGGGTCATCAGCTCCTTGATGTTCTGAGGGTCGGAGCTTGAGATCGATGATGCCCCGACCCTGAGCTCGCTCTCGTCCGAACTACGGCACGCCGCTTTCCTTTGAATGTCTTCCTCTTCTTCTTCTCTTTGTCTTTTAAATGTCACACTGCTGTCCATATCCTCTGTGTTGCTCTCACTCGATGTAATCTCTGGCCCCCGGCTGATGGATCTGCGTCTTCTTTCATCATTTGACGACTGGAACTGCTGCACAGGGGCCTGTGAGGCCTCTTTTCCGGAACCTTTGCCGCTACCTTGGGAAGTTTTCATCGCTTGTTCCCCAGCAAGCGTTGCTGAGGACTGTTGCTCCAACTTCCCCATCGATCGACGATGGCCAGTTTTACCCACCGGGTCCACTGCTGGCGGGGCAGCAAACCCTGGTTTGGCGCCACTTGTCTTCTTGGCCCTGTCCTGTATAGGCGGAGTAACAGGACCGGGCTCAGACCTGGCCACCTGGCTCCCCTTCCGGCGGGCTTTCACCGGGGCCTCTTCGTCCGGAGCAGGGCGACCCTGGGCCAAGCCAGTACCTGGCTTATGCTGCAATTTTGGGTCCACTTTTGCCCCCACCGAGGCCCGTCGGCTGCCACCCGCCACAGGTGAGCCCCCTTCAGAAGTTTCGGCGGGCTCTTGAGCCAGGTAGGAAGTCGATCGACGTCTTTCAATTTCCCGGGCAGTAAACTCGATCACCCGCCCGGGCTTCGTGGAATCCCCATGGCCTCCCCCTAGCACTACCACCGGTGGGCCCCCCGATGGAGCACCAGAGGTCTTGGGCCTGGACCCATCAGTACCTGCCATCTGGGGTTTGGGCATCTTAAAAAAGGACGTCTTTTGTCCTGTCCCCTCTTTGGGTGGGCCCAGCCTTGACCCACCCATCGTAGTTTTTGCTTTATGGGGACAGGAATTAAAATCGTGATTTTCCTCTCCGCAGAGGTTGCACCTTATCGTATGGCTACATCTTGAGGCTATGTGACCTTCTTGGCCACACCTATTGCAGCGAATCACACGCTCCGCGCCGCAGGTCTCCTGGGTGTGGCCAAACCTCAAGCAATTTCGGCAATACATAGGCATTTGAGGATAGAACAGGAAGCCCCGAACTCTCCCGATGGCAAAATTTGGGGGCGGATGGCAAAGACCCCCAATACCACCGGGATCCTTACGGAGCTTGACCCAGAACTTCCTCTTGCCGTTCCAGAACCGCACGGAGTTCAAGATTTTGTTTGCGAATCGCACCTCTTCGCAGTATCGCCGAAGAAAAGTGGCTATATCCTCCGTGGTCACATGAGGGCTGTGCATAGCCACCACCAACGGTATATGTTCCTCACCATAGAGGAACTGGAACGAAAGACCGTCGAGTCGATCGTCCCTCTGGTCCGCACCAGACAAGGTTGCATAGATGTTATCGCAACACGCCGTGGCCGTGAAGGTGACGGTATACAGGCCACGGCTTTCCTGGTCATTTAGACACAGGATGTCCTCCCTATTGAGGCGGAAGTAGTCAAGAAGAATCACCTCCGCAATGAAGCGGAGGTTCTTCAACTGACGATGGCTCTCCGACACCTCTATGCGGATGGTATTTCGCATCGACATTTCCCCAGAGGGGAAAGCCCAGGAGAACGGCATCTTCCACACCCAGGGACTAAGCCCCTTCCCCAATAGCAGCAGGGGCTCGGAATCCCGCTATAAAAGCGGAACCCTTACCCAAGGCAGAGGTCGGGGGTACCCTAGGTGCTTCCGAAGCTACAGGCAACGCTCAACGTACCGAAAATGCCTTCTGAGACACAAGGTCCCAGAGACAGGGGGATCGCAACCCGTTGTCCGTGGACTAAGCCCGCTCCCCAATAGCAGCAAGGGGGTGAAGTCCCTCCGTAAGGAGAGACAATCCCCCAAGGCCGAGAAGCGGGGTACCACAGACACCTTCCGACCAGACCAAATGCAGATACTACACTTGATCTTAGCCAAAAGGCCGAGAAGCGATAACCGTGAAAGGGGCGGGCCCAACAAGGTCCCCTTCATGGGCACTATCACTGCTTGCTGTCAGGGAGGCTGCCAGACAATTTTCCATGCACACTCTGGGCTGGGGGGCAGTCAACCACCAGTACACACAGCAGAACCTAAACCCATACCATTATTGCTAAGCAGCAAGACAGGGGCCCATTGCACTCCCACGGGGCCTTTTTAAATGCAATCCATAACCCGGATTTGCCAGGAACCCTTCTTACTCCTCCTACTTGCATGTGACACTGGGCTTAGGATCTGCATAGGAAACACACACACAAGCACACACCTACCTTTGTTGCCTGCAGATGCCTCCTTGGCTGTCCCCAAACGGTATCAAACCAACACCCACGGGAAGCTGTAAGCATAGAGGACATGCCTGCACCCCATTGGACTTACCTGTGTGGGTTAAATCCGGGTTATTTGACAACCTATGGCGGTGATGGTTCTGCTCAGGCAGAGCAGTGCTGATGCTCCTCATAAAGCTGTCGCTGCTGTGAAGGTTCTAGGTGACATCACAAATCCCTATGGTTACATACACAACAAAGCTGGGTTGTTGTTGTTTACACTCTGCAAGGCCTGTGGAAGTGAGTGACATCATAGCACTGTAGTTCTGAGGGTTCAAGATGGATGCAACAATCTCCTGTTGCTTCTATGAAGGCCGTAATAGACGACATCACCAAACAGCTCCATAGTCACATACACAGCAAAGGAGAGATGTTGTTTACACCTAGTGATGTCAGTGGTATTGAGTGACATCACAGCACAGTGCTAAGGCTCCTGGGCCTGGACACAGCAGCGGCTGCAATATCTCAACGGAGAATACGTTTATATCTATGTGTGTGTGTGCGCATATATATATATATATATATATATATATATATATATTTCTCCGCCGAAATCACTTTTAAACCCATTTCCACCTTTTTTTCCCTTCTCTTCCTCTTACTTTTTTTTCACGTTTTTTTACGTTTTTCTCCTTTTCGCCTCTTTTCTGGGCGTATTATTCTTCTTTTTCTTCTTTTTTTTCGTCTAATGCATACCCCATCAGTGCAGCAATGCTTATTCAATACCGCCAGCAGATGGAGACACTGGGGGATAATTTTCTAAGGATTTATACTGATTTTTCCTGTCTGAATTTGTCGCACAGAAAGTTGCAGGCCAAATATGTGTGACATTTCTGCGACTTTAGCTTCTAGAGCATTTTTACAACATTATACATAGGTGCTGAATACATAAAAAGCGACTGTTCAGCGACAGACAAGTCGCATCGGCTGAAAGTAGGCCAGAATGTCAGTCCATGTTGGAGCAGGTTTAGATACAGTCTAAAGCATAGATCTCAAAGTCTGTGCACAGAATTTAGCAAGGGCCTCGCACCTTCTGATGCATCAGGTAGGTGCACAATAGCATAGCCTAACCCTCTGTACTTTGGTCTATATTGATGCGGGACATAGACAGCCAGCTGATGACCAATCCATTAGTGCAATGGATGGCTGGAAGCATTTGTCTTTGCCTTTGCAATACCACAGAAGCAATGCATGGTCAATGTACAGCAATGACACACCTGTGTGAACAGCCAGGAGACCCCCCCCCCCCATGTTATGTTACATAGTTACATAGTTAGTACGGTCGAAAAAAGACATATGTCCATCAAGTTCAACCAGGGAATTAAGGGGTAGGGGTGTGGCGCGATATTGGGGAAGGGATGAGATTTTATATTTCTTCATAAGCATTAATCTTATTTTGTCAATTAGGAACATTCAGCACCCACCCGCTATCAAGGCAGCTGCCTATCATGTCATGCCCTACCTGCACAGGTGTGCTGGCTACTCAAATGATCCAATTAAGGAGGCCATTTAGTCAGCAGCAGCAGAAGTCCTGTGCCTGGACGCTCCAACAGGGGCCAGACACAAGCAGAAGCAGAAGCAGCAGAAGCAGCAGCAGCACCACCTTTTGTTTTTTGGCTGCAGCAGCAGCAAGGCCCACAGGGCTGGCTAGCTGGCTAGCCAGCAAGCAGGTAGCAATGAAAGTAGGAATCTTTCTTTTTAACCCTGTAAGGGGGTGGTGCACTGTACCCGAAGATACTGCCATATCGGGTCAATGCATAGGGCGACGGAAGCAAGCTTCGAAATCGGCCCCCGTTCTCAAAAATCCATTTAATATATGGTCCCCAGATAGGGGACGTATCAGATATTAAACTGATAAGAACAGATACTACACTTGATCTTAGCCAAAAGGCCGAGAAGCGATAACCGTGAAAGGGGCGGGCCCAACAAGGTCCCCTTCATGGGCACTATCACTGCTTGCTGTCAGGGAGGCTGCCAGACAATTTTCCATGCACACTCTGGGCTGGGGGGCAGTCAACCACCAGTACACACAGCAGAACCTAAACCCATACCATTATTGCTAAGCAGCAAGACAGGGGCCCATTGCACTCCCACGGGGCCTTTTTAAATGCAATCCATAACCCGGATTTGCCAGGAACCCTTCTTACTCCTCCTACTTGCATGTGACACTGGGCTTAGGATCTGCATAGGAAACACACACACAAGCACACACCTACCTTTGTTGCCTGCAGATGCCTCCTTGGCTGTCCCCAAACGGTATCAAACCAACACCCACGGGAAGCTGTAAGCATAGAGGACATGCCTGCACCCCATTGGACTTACCTGTGTGGGTTAAATCCGGGTTATTTGACAACCTATGGCGGTGATGGTTCTGCTCAGGCAGAGCAGTGCTGATGCTCCTCATAAAGCTGTCGCTGCTGTGAAGGTTCTAGGTGACATCACAAATCCCTATGGTTACATACACAACAAAGCTGGGTTGTTGTTGTTTACACTCTGCAAGGCCTGTGGAAGTGAGTGACATCATAGCACTGTAGTTCTGAGGGTTCAAGATGGATGCAACAATCTCCTGTTGCTTCTATGAAGGCCGTAATAGACGACATCACCAAACAGCTCCATAGTCACATACACAGCAAAGGAGAGATGTTGTTTACACCTAGTGATGTCAGTGGTATTGAGTGACATCACAGCACAGTGCTAAGGCTCCTGGGCCTGGACACAGCAGCGGCTGCAATATCTCAACGGAGAATACGTTTATATCTATGTGTGTGTGTGCGCATATATATATATATATATATATATATATATATATATATATATATATTTCTCCGCCGAAATCACTTTTAAACCCATTTCCACCTTTTTTTCCCTTCTCTTCCTCTTACTTTTTTTTCACGTTTTTTTACGTTTTTCTCCTTTTCGCCTCTTTTCTGGGCGTATTATTCTTCTTTTTCTTCTTTTTTTTCGTCTAATGCATACCCCATCAGTGCAGCAATGCTTATTCAATACCGCCAGCAGATGGAGACACTGGGGGATAATTTTCTAAGGATTTATACTGATTTTTCCTGTCTGAATTTGTCGCACAGAAAGTTGCAGGCCAAATATGTGTGACATTTCTGCGACTTTAGCTTCTAGAGCATTTTTACAACATTATACATAGGTGCTGAATACATAAAAAGCGACTGTTCAGCGACAGACAAGTCGCATCGGCTGAAAGTAGGCCAGAATGTCAGTCCATGTTGGAGCAGGTTTAGATACAGTCTAAAGCATAGATCTCAAAGTCTGTGCACAGAATTTAGCAAGGGCCTCGCACCTTCTGATGCATCAGGTAGGTGCACAATAGCATAGCCTAACCCTCTGTACTTTGGTCTATATTGATGCGGGACATAGACAGCCAGCTGATGACCAATCCATTAGTGCAATGGATGGCTGGAAGCATTTGTCTTTGCCTTTGCAATACCACAGAAGCAATGCATGGTCAATGTACAGCAATGACACACCTGTGTGAACAGCCAGGAGACCCCCCCCCCCCCATGTTATGTTACATAGTTACATAGTTAGTACGGTCGAAAAAAGACATATGTCCATCAAGTTCAACCAGGGAATTAAGGGGTAGGGGTGTGGCGCGATATTGGGGAAGGGATGAGATTTTATATTTCTTCATAAGCATTAATCTTATTTTGTCAATTAGGAACATTCAGCACCCACCCGCTATCAAGGCAGCTGCCTATCATGTCATGCCCTACCTGCACAGGTGTGCTGGCTACTCAAATGATCCAATTAAGGAGGCCATTTAGTCAGCAGCAGCAGAAGTCCTGTGCCTGGACGCTCCAACAGGGGCCAGACACAAGCAGAAGCAGAAGCAGCAGAAGCAGCAGCAGCACCACCTTTTGTTTTTTGGCTGCAGCAGCAGCAAGGCCCACAGGGCTGGCTAGCTGGCTAGCCAGCAAGCAGGTAGCAATGAAAGTAGGAATCTTTCTTTTTAACCCTGTAAGGGGGTGGTGCACTGTACCCGAAGATACTGCCATATCGGGTCAATGCATAGGGCGACGGAAGCAAGCTTCGAAATCGGCCCCCGTTCTCAAAAATCCATTTAATATATGGTCCCCAGATAGGGGACGTATCAGATATTAAACTGATAAGAACAGATACTACACTTGATCTTAGCCAAAAGGCCAAGAAGCGATAACCGTGAAAGGGGCGGGCCCAACAAGGTCCCCTTCATGGGCACTATCACTGCTTGCTGTCAGGGAGGCTGCCAGACAATTTTCCATGCACACTCTGGGCTGGGGGGCAGTCAACCACCAGTACACACAGCAGAACCTAAACCCATACCATTATTGCTAAGCAGCAAGACAGGGGCCCATTGCACTCCCACGGGGCCTTTTTAAATGCAATCCATAACCCGGATTTGCCAGGAACCCTTCTTACTCCTCCTACTTGCATGTGACACTGGGCTTAGGATCTGCATAGGAAACACACACACAAGCACACACCTACCTTTGTTGCCTGCAGATGCCTCCTTGGCTGTCCCCAAACGGTATCAAACCAACACCCACGGGAAGCTGTAAGCATAGAGGACATGCCTGCACCCCATTGGACTTACCTGTGTGGGTTAAATCCGGGTTATTTGACAACCTATGGCGGTGATGGTTCTGCTCAGGCAGAGCAGTGCTGATGCTCCTCATAAAGCTGTCGCTGCTGTGAAGGTTCTAGGTGACATCACAAATCCCTATGGTTACATACACAACAAAGCTGGGTTGTTGTTGTTTACACTCTGCAAGGCCTGTGGAAGTGAGTGACATCATAGCACTGTAGTTCTGAGGGTTCAAGATGGATGCAACAATCTCCTGTTGCTTCTATGAAGGCCGTAATAGACGACATCACCAAACAGCTCCATAGTCACATACACAGCAAAGGAGAGATGTTGTTTACACCTAGTGATGTCAGTGGTATTGAGTGACATCACAGCACAGTGCTAAGGCTCCTGGGCCTGGACACAGCAGCGGCTGCAATATCTCAACGGAGAATACGTTTATATCTATGTGTGTGTGTGCGCATATATATATATATATATATATATATATATATATATATATATTTCTCCGCCGAAATCACTTTTAAACCCATTTCCACCTTTTTTTCCCTTCTCTTCCTCTTACTTTTTTTTCACGTTTTTTTACGTTTTTCTCCTTTTCGCCTCTTTTCTGGGCGTATTATTCTTCTTTTTCTTCTTTTTTTTCGTCTAATGCATACCCCATCAGTGCAGCAATGCTTATTCAATACCGCCAGCAGATGGAGACACTGGGGGATAATTTTCTAAGGATTTATACTGATTTTTCCTGTCTGAATTTGTCGCACAGAAAGTTGCAGGCCAAATATGTGTGACATTTCTGCGACTTTAGCTTCTAGAGCATTTTTACAACATTATACATAGGTGCTGAATACATAAAAAGCGACTGTTCAGCGACAGACAAGTCGCATCGGCTGAAAGTAGGCCAGAATGTCAGTCCATGTTGGAGCAGGTTTAGATACAGTCTAAAGCATAGATCTCAAAGTCTGTGCACAGAATTTAGCAAGGGCCTCGCACCTTCTGATGCATCAGGTAGGTGCACAATAGCATAGCCTAACCCTCTGTACTTTGGTCTATATTGATGCGGGACATAGACAGCCAGCTGATGACCAATCCATTAGTGCAATGGATGGCTGGAAGCATTTGTCTTTGCCTTTGCAATACCACAGAAGCAATGCATGGTCAATGTACAGCAATGACACACCTGTGTGAACAGCCAGGAGACCCCCCCCCCCATGTTATGTTACATAGTTACATAGTTAGTACGGTCGAAAAAAGACATATGTCCATCAAGTTCAACCAGGGAATTAAGGGGTAGGGGTGTGGCGCGATATTGGGGAAGGGATGAGATTTTATATTTCTTCATAAGCATTAATCTTATTTTGTCAATTAGGAACATTCAGCACCCACCCGCTATCAAGGCAGCTGCCTATCATGTCATGCCCTACCTGCACAGGTGTGCTGGCTACTCAAATGATCCAATTAAGGAGGCCATTTAGTCAGCAGCAGCAGAAGTCCTGTGCCTGGACGCTCCAACAGGGGCCAGACACAAGCAGAAGCAGAAGCAGCAGAAGCAGCAGCAGCACCACCTTTTGTTTTTTGGCTGCAGCAGCAGCAAGGCCCACAGGGCTGGCTAGCTGGCTAGCCAGCAAGCAGGTAGCAATGAAAGTAGGAATCTTTCTTTTTAACCCTGTAAGGGGGTGGTGCACTGTACCCGAAGATACTGCCATATCGGGTCAATGCATAGGGCGACGGAAGCAAGCTTCGAAATCGGCCCCCGTTCTCAAAAATCCATTTAATATATGGTCCCCAGATAGGGGACGTATCAGATATTAAACTGATAAGAACAGATACTACACTTGATCTTAGCCAAAAGGCCGAGAAGCGATAACCGTGAAAGGGGCGGGCCCAACAAGGTCCCCTTCATGGGCACTATCACTGCTTGCTGTCAGGGAGGCTGCCAGACAATTTTCCATGCACACTCTGGGCTGGGGGGCAGTCAACCACCAGTACACACAGCAGAACCTAAACCCATACCATTATTGCTAAGCAGCAAGACAGGGGCCCATTGCACTCCCACGGGGCCTTTTTAAATGCAATCCATAACCCGGATTTGCCAGGAACCCTTCTTACTCCTCCTACTTGCATGTGACACTGGGCTTAGGATCTGCATAGGAAACACACACACAAGCACACACCTACCTTTGTTGCCTGCAGATGCCTCCTTGGCTGTCCCCAAACGGTATCAAACCAACACCCACGGGAAGCTGTAAGCATAGAGGACATGCCTGCACCCCATTGGACTTACCTGTGTGGGTTAAATCCGGGTTATTTGACAACCTATGGCGGTGATGGTTCTGCTCAGGCAGAGCAGTGCTGATGCTCCTCATAAAGCTGTCGCTGCTGTGAAGGTTCTAGGTGACATCACAAATCCCTATGGTTACATACACAACAAAGCTGGGTTGTTGTTGTTTACACTCTGCAAGGCCTGTGGAAGTGAGTGACATCATAGCACTGTAGTTCTGAGGGTTCAAGATGGATGCAACAATCTCCTGTTGCTTCTATGAAGGCCGTAATAGACGACATCACCAAACAGCTCCATAGTCACATACACAGCAAAGGAGAGATGTTGTTTACACCTAGTGATGTCAGTGGTATTGAGTGACATCACAGCACAGTGCTAAGGCTCCTGGGCCTGGACACAGCAGCGGCTGCAATATCTCAACGGAGAATACGTTTATATCTATGTGTATGTGTGCGCATATATATATATATATATATATATATATATATATATATATATTTCTCCGCCGAAATCACTTTTAAACCCATTTCCACCTTTTTTTCCCTTCTCTTCCTCTTACTTTTTTTTCACGTTTTTTTACGTTTTTCTCCTTATCGCCTCTTTTCTGGGCGTATTATTCTTCTTTTTCTTCTTTTTTTTCGTCTAATGCATACCCCATCAGTGCAGCAATGCTTATTCAATACCGCCAGCAGATGGAGACACTGGGGGATAATTTTCTAAGGATTTATACTGATTTTTCCTGTCTGAATTTGTCGCACAGAAAGTTGCAGGCCAAATATGTGTGACATTTCTGCGACTTTAGCTTCTAGAGCATTTTTACAACATTATACATAGGTGCTGAATACATAAAAAGCGACTGTTCAGCGACAGACAAGTCGCATCGGCTGAAAGTAGGCCAGAATGTCAGTCCATGTTGGAGCAGGTTTAGATACAGTCTAAAGCATAGATCTCAAAGTCTGTGCACAGAATTTAGCAAGGGCCTCGCACCTTCTGATGCATCAGGTAGGTGCACAATAGCATAGCCTAACCCTCTGTACTTTGGTCTATATTGATGCGGGACATAGACAGCCAGCTGATGACCAATCCATTAGTGCAATGGATGGCTGGAAGCATTTGTCTTTGCCTTTGCAATACCACAGAAGCAATGCATGGTCAATGTACAGCAATGACACACCTGTGTGAACAGCCAGGAGACCCCCCCCCCATGTTATGTTACATAGTTACATAGTTAGTACGGTCGAAAAAAGACATATGTCCATCAAGTTCAACCAGGGAATTAAGGGGTAGGGGTGTGGCGCGATATTGGGGAAGGGATGAGATTTTATATTTCTTCATAAGCATTAATCTTATTTTGTCAATTAGGAACATTCAGCACCCACCCGCTATCAAGGCAGCTGCCTATCATGTCATGCCCTACCTGCACAGGTGTGCTGGCTACTCAAATGATCCAATTAAGGAGGCCATTTAGTCAGCAGCAGCAGAAGTCCTGTGCCTGGACGCTCCAACAGGGGCCAGACACAAGCAGAAGCAGAAGCAGCAGAAGCAGCAGCAGCACCACCTTTTGTTTTTTGGCTGCAGCAGCAGCAAGGCCCACAGGGCTGGCTAGCTGGCTAGCCAGCAAGCAGGTAGCAATGAAAGTAGGAATCTTTCTTTTTAACCCTGTAAGGGGGTGGTGCACTGTACCCGAAGATACTGCCATATCGGGTCAATGCATAGGGCGACGGAAGCAAGCTTCGAAATCGGCCCCCGTTCTCAAAAATCCATTTAATATGTGGTCCCCAGATAGGGGACGTATCAGATATTAAACTGATAAGAACAGATACTACACTTGATCTTAGCCAAAAGGCCGAGAAGCGATAACCGTGAAAGGGGCGGGCCCAACAAGGTCCCCTTCATGGGCACTATCACTGCTTGCTGTCAGGGAGGCTGCCAGACAATTTTCCATGCACACTCTGGGCTGGGGGGCAGTCAACCACCAGTACACACAGCAGAACCTAAACCCATACCATTATTGCTAAGCAGCAAGACAGGGGCCCATTGCACTCCCACGGGGCCTTTTTAAATGCAATCCATAACCCGGATTTGCCAGGAACCCTTCTTACTCCTCCTACTTGCATGTGACACTGGGCTTAGGATCTGCATAGGAAACACACACACAAGCACACACCTACCTTTGTTGCCTGCAGATGCCTCCTTGGCTGTCCCCAAACGGTATCAAACCAACACCCACGGGAAGCTGTAAGCATAGAGGACATGCCTGCACCCCATTGGACTTACCTGTGTGGGTTAAATCCGGGTTATTTGACAACCTATGGCGGTGATGGTTCTGCTCAGGCAGAGCAGTGCTGATGCTCCTCATAAAGCTGTCGCTGCTGTGAAGGTTCTAGGTGACATCACAAATCCCTATGGTTACATACACAACAAAGCTGGGTTGTTGTTGTTTACACTCTGCAAGGCCTGTGGAAGTGAGTGACATCATAGCACTGTAGTTCTGAGGGTTCAAGATGGATGCAACAATCTCCTGTTGCTTCTATGAAGGCCGTAATAGACGACATCACCAAACAGCTCCATAGTCACATACACAGCAAAGGAGAGATGTTGTTTACACCTAGTGATGTCAGTGGTATTGAGTGACATCACAGCACAGTGCTAAGGCTCCTGGGCCTGGACACAGCAGCGGCTGCAATATCTCAACGGAGAATACGTTTATATCTATGTGTGTGTGTGCGCATATATATATATATATATATATATATATATATATATATATATATATATATTTCTCCGCCGAAATCACTTTTAAACCCATTTCCACCTTTTTTTCCCTTCTCTTCCTCTTACTTTTTTTTCACGTTTTTTTACGTTTTTCTCCTTTTCGCCTCTTTTCTGGGCGTATTATTCTTCTTTTTCTTCTTTTTTTTCGTCTAATGCATACCCCATCAGTGCAGCAATGCTTATTCAATACCGCCAGCAGATGGAGACACTGGGGGATAATTTTCTAAGGATTTATACTGATTTTTCCTGTCTGAATTTGTCGCACAGAAAGTTGCAGGCCAAATATGTGTGACATTTCTGCGACTTTAGCTTCTAGAGCATTTTTACAACATTATACATAGGTGCTGAATACATAAAAAGCGACTGTTCAGCGACAGACAAGTCGCATCGGCTGAAAGTAGGCCAGAATGTCAGTCCATGTTGGAGCAGGTTTAGATACAGTCTAAAGCATAGATCTCAAAGTCTGTGCACAGAATTTAGCAAGGGCCTCGCACCTTCTGATGCATCAGGTAGGTGCACAATAGCATAGCCTAACCCTCTGTACTTTGGTCTATATTGATGCGGGACATAGACAGCCAGCTGATGACCAATCCATTAGTGCAATGGATGGCTGGAAGCATTTGTCTTTGCCTTTGCAATACCACAGAAGCAATGCATGGTCAATGTACAGCAATGACACACCTGTGTGAACAGCCAGGAGACCCCCCCCCCCCCCCATGTTATGTTACATAGTTACATAGTTAGTACGGTCGAAAAAAGACATATGTCCATCAAGTTCAACCAGGGAATTAAGGGGTAGGGGTGTGGCGCGATATTGGGGAAGGGATGAGATTTTATATTTCTTCATAAGCATTAATCTTATTTTGTCAATTAGGAACATTCAGCACCCACCCGCTATCAAGGCAGCTGCCTATCATGTCATGCCCTACCTGCACAGGTGTGCTGGCTACTCAAATGATCCAATTAAGGAGGCCATTTAGTCAGCAGCAGCAGAAGTCCTGTGCCTGGACGCTCCAACAGGGGCCAGACACAAGCAGAAGCAGAAGCAGCAGAAGCAGCAGCAGCACCACCTTTTGTTTTTTGGCTGCAGCAGCAGCAAGGCCCACAGGGCTGGCTAGCTGGCTAGCCAGCAAGCAGGTAGCAATGAAAGTAGGAATCTTTCTTTTTAACCCTGTAAGGGGGTGGTGCACTGTACCCGAAGATACTGCCATATCGGGTCAATGCATAGGGCGACGGAAGCAAGCTTCGAAATCGGCCCCCGTTCTCAAAAATCCATTTAATATGTGGTCCCCAGATAGGGGACGTATCAGATATTAAACTGATAAGAACAGATACTACACTTGATCTTAGCCAAAAGGCCGAGAAGCGATAACCGTGAAAGGGGCGGGCCCAACAAGGTCCCCTTCATGGGCACTATCACTGCTTGCTGTCAGGGAGGCTGCCAGACAATTTTCCATGCACACTCTGGGCTGGGGGGCAGTCAACCACCAGTACACACAGCAGAACCTAAACCCATACCATTATTGCTAAGCAGCAAGACAGGGGCCCATTGCACTCCCACGGGGCCTTTTTAAATGCAATCCATAACCCGGATTTGCCAGGAACCCTTCTTACTCCTCCTACTTGCATGTGACACTGGGCTTAGGATCTGCATAGGAAACACACACACAAGCACACACCTACCTTTGTTGCCTGCAGATGCCTCCTTGGCTGTCCCCAAACGGTATCAAACCAACACCCACGGGAAGCTGTAAGCATAGAGGACATGCCTGCACCCCATTGGACTTACCTGTGTGGGTTAAATCCGGGTTATTTGACAACCTATGGCGGTGATGGTTCTGCTCAGGCAGAGCAGTGCTGATGCTCCTCATAAAGCTGTCGCTGCTGTGAAGGTTCTAGGTGACATCACAAATCCCTATGGTTACATACACAACAAAGCTGGGTTGTTGTTGTTTACACTCTGCAAGGCCTGTGGAAGTGAGTGACATCATAGCACTGTAGTTCTGAGGGTTCAAGATGGATGCAACAATCTCCTGTTGCTTCTATGAAGGCCGTAATAGACGACATCACCAAACAGCTCCATAGTCACATACACAGCAAAGGAGAGATGTTGTTTACACCTAGTGATGTCAGTGGTATTGAGTGACATCACAGCACAGTGCTAAGGCTCCTGGGCCTGGACACAGCAGCGGCTGCAATATCTCAACGGAGAATACGTTTATATCTATGTGTGTGTGTGCGCATATATATATATATATATATATATATATATATATATATATATATATATATATTTCTCCGCCGAAATCACTTTTAAACCCATTTCCACCTTTTTTTCCCTTCTCTTCCTCTTACTTTTTTTTCACGTTTTTTTACGTTTTTCTCCTTTTCGCCTCTTTTCTGGGCGTATTATTCTTCTTTTTCTTCTTTTTTTTCGTCTAATGCATACCCCATCAGTGCAGCAATGCTTATTCAATACCGCCAGCAGATGGAGACACTGGGGGATAATTTTCTAAGGATTTATACTGATTTTTCCTGTCTGAATTTGTCGCACAGAAAGTTGCAGGCCAAATATGTGTGACATTTCTGCGACTTTAGCTTCTAGAGCATTTTTACAACATTATACATAGGTGCTGAATACATAAAAAGCGACTGTTCAGCGACAGACAAGTCGCATCGGCTGAAAGTAGGCCAGAATGTCAGTCCATGTTGGAGCAGGTTTAGATACAGTCTAAAGCATAGATCTCAAAGTCTGTGCACAGAATTTAGCAAGGGCCTCGCACCTTCTGATGCATCAGGTAGGTGCACAATAGCATAGCCTAACCCTCTGTACTTTGGTCTATATTGATGCGGGACATAGACAGCCAGCTGATGACCAATCCATTAGTGCAATGGATGGCTGGAAGCATTTGTCTTTGCCTTTGCAATACCACAGAAGCAATGCATGGTCAATGTACAGCAATGACACACCTGTGTGAACAGCCAGGAGACCCCCCCCCCCCATGTTATGTTACATAGTTACATAGTTAGTACGGTCGAAAAAAGACATATGTCCATCAAGTACAACCAGGGAATTAAGGGGTAGGGGTGTGGCGCGATATTGGGGAAGGGATGAGATTTTATATTTCTTCATAAGCATTAATCTTATTTTGTCAATTAGGAACATTCAGCACCCACCCGCTATCAAGGCAGCTGCCTATCATGTCATGCCCTACCTGCACAGGTGTGCTGGCTACTCAAATGATCCAATTAAGGAGGCCATTTAGTCAGCAGCAGCAGAAGTCCTGTGCCTGGACGCTCCAACAGGGGCCAGACACAAGCAGAAGCAGCAGAAGCAGCAGCAGCACCACCTTTTGTTTTTTGGCTGCAGCAGCAGCAAGGCCCACAGGGCTGGCTAGCTGGCTAGCCAGCAAGCAGGTAGCAATGAAAGTAGGAATCTTTCTTTTTAACCCTGTAAGGGGGTGGTGCACTGTACCCGAAGATACTGCCATATCGGGTCAATGCATAGGGCGACGGAAGCAAGCTTCGAAATCGGCCCCCGTTCTCAAAAATCCATTTAATATATGGTCCCCAGATAGGGGACGTATCAGATATTAAACTGATAAGAACAGATACTACACTTGATCTTAGCCAAAAGGCCGAGAAGCGATAACCGTGAAAGGGGCGGGCCCAACAAGGTCCCCTTCATGGGCACTATCACTGCTTGCTGTCAGGGAGGCTGCCAGACAATTTTCCATGCACACTCTGGGCTGGGGGGCAGTCAACCACCAGTACACACAGCAGAACCTAAACCCATACCATTATTGCTAAGCAGCAAGACAGGGGCCCATTGCACTCCCACGGGGCCTTTTTAAATGCAATCCATAACCCGGATTTGCCAGGAACCCTTCTTACTCCTCCTACTTGCATGTGACACTGGGCTTAGGATCTGCATAGGAAACACACACACAAGCACACACCTACCTTTGTTGCCTGCAGATGCCTCCTTGGCTGTCCCCAAACGGTATCAAACCAACACCCACGGGAAGCTGTAAGCATAGAGGACATGCCTGCACCCCATTGGACTTACCTGTGTGGGTTAAATCCGGGTTATTTGACAACCTATGGCGGTGATGGTTCTGCTCAGGCAGAGCAGTGCTGATGCTCCTCATAAAGCTGTCGCTGCTGTGAAGGTTCTAGGTGACATCACAAATCCCTATGGTTACATACACAACAAAGCTGGGTTGTTGTTGTTTACACTCTGCAAGGCCTGTGGAAGTGAGTGACATCATAGCACTGTAGTTCTGAGGGTTCAAGATGGATGCAACAATCTCCTGTTGCTTCTATGAAGGCCGTAATAGACGACATCACCAAACAGCTCCATAGTCACATACACAGCAAAGGAGAGATGTTGTTTACACCTAGTGATGTCAGTGGTATTGAGTGACATCACAGCACAGTGCTAAGGCTCCTGGGCCTGGACACAGCAGCGGCTGCAATATCTCAACGGAGAATACGTTTATATCTATGTGTGTGTGTGCGCATATATATATATATATATATATATATATATATATATATATATATATTTCTCCGCCGAAATCACTTTTAAACCCATTTCCACCTTTTTTTTCCCTTCTCTTCCTCTTACTTTTTTTTCACGTTTTTTTACGTTTTTCTCCTTTTCGCCTCTTTTCTGGGCGTATTATTCTTCTTTTTCTTCTTTTTTTTCGTCTAATGCAGACCCCATCAGTGCAGCAATGCTTATTCAATACCGCCAGCAGATGGAGACACTGGGGGATAATTTTCTAAGGATTTATACTGATTTTTCCTGTCTGAATTTGTCGCACAGAAAGTTGCAGGCCAAATATGTGTGACATTTCTGCGACTTTAGCTTCTAGAGCATTTTTACAACATTATACATAGGTGCTGAATACATAAAAAGCGACTGTTCAGCGACAGACAAGTCGCATCGGCTGAAAGTAGGCCAGAATGTCAGTCCATGTTGGAGCAGGTTTAGATACAGTCTAAAGCATAGATCTCAAAGTCTGTGCACAGAATTTAGCAAGGGCCTCGCACCTTCTGATGCATCAGGTAGGTGCACAATAGCATAGCCTAACCCTCTGTACTTTGGTCTATATTGATGCGGGACATAGACAGCCAGCTGATGACCAATCCATTAGTGCAATGGATGGCTGGAAGCATTTGTCTTTGCCTTTGCAATACCACAGAAGCAATGCATGGTCAATGTACAGCAATGACACACCTGTGTGAACAGCCAGGAGACCCCCCCCCCCATGTTATGTTACATAGTTACATAGTTAGTACGGTCGAAAAAAGACATATGTCCATCAAGTTCAACCAGGGAATTAAGGGGTAGGGGTGTGGCGCGATATTGGGGAAGGGATGAGATTTTATATTTCTTCATAAGCATTAATCTTATTTTGTCAATTAGGAACATTCAGCACCCACCCGCTATCAAGGCAGCTGCCTATCATGTCATGCCCTACCTGCACAGGTGTGCTGGCTACTCAAATGATCCAATTAAGGAGGCCATTTAGTCAGCAGCAGCAGAAGTCCTGTGCCTGGACGCTCCAACAGGGGCCAGACACAAGCAGAAGCAGAAGCAGCAGAAGCAGCAGCAGCACCACCTTTTGTTTTTTGGCTGCAGCAGCAGCAGCAAGGCCCACAGGGCTGGCTAGCTGGCTAGCCAGCAAGCAGGTAGCAATGAAAGTAGGAATCTTTCTTTTTAACCCTGTAAGGGGGTGGTGCACTGTACCCGAAGATACTGCCATATCGGGTCAATGCATAGGGCGACGGAAGCAAGCTTCGAAATCGGCCCCCGTTCTCAAAAATCCATTTAATATATGGTCCCCAGATAGGGGACGTATCAGATATTAAACTGATAAGAACAGATACTACACTTGATCTTAGCCAAAAGGCCGAGAAGCGATAACCGTGAAAGGGGCGGGCCCAACAAGGTCCCCTTCATGGGCACTATCACTGCTTGCTGTCAGGGAGGCTGCCAGACAATTTTCCATGCACACTCTGGGCTGGGGGGCAGTCAACCACCAGTACACACAGCAGAACCTAAACCCATACCATTATTGCTAAGCAGCAAGACAGGGGCCCATTGCACTCCCACGGGGCCTTTTTAAATGCAATCCATAACCCGGATTTGCCAGGAACCCTTCTTACTCCTCCTACTTGCATGTGACACTGGGCTTAGGATCTGCATAGGAAACACACACACAAGCACACACCTACCTTTGTTGCCTGCAGATGCCTCCTTGGCTGTCCCCAAACGGTATCAAACCAACACCCACGGGAAGCTGTAAGCATAGAGGACATGCCTGCACCCCATTGGACTTACCTGTGTGGGTTAAATCCGGGTTATTTGACAACCTATGGCGGTGATGGTTCTGCTCAGGCAGAGCAGTGCTGATGCTCCTCATAAAGCTGTCGCTGCTGTGAAGGTTCTAGGTGACATCACAAATCCCTATGGTTACATACACAACAAAGCTGGGTTGTTGTTGTTTACACTCTGCAAGGCCTGTGGAAGTGAGTGACATCATAGCACTGTAGTTCTGAGGGTTCAAGATGGATGCAACAATCTCCTGCAACAATCTCCTGTTGCTTCTATGAAGGCCGTAATAGACGACATCACCAAACAGCTCCATAGTCACATACACAGCAAAGGAGAGATGTTGTTTACACCTAGTGATGTCAGTGGTATTGAGTGACATCACAGCACAGTGCTAAGGCTCCTGGGCCTGGACACAGCAGCCGGCTGCAATATCTCAACGGAGAATACGTTTATATCTATGTGTGTGTGGTGCGCATATATATATATATATATATATATATATATATATATATATATATATTTCTCCGCCGAAATCACTTTTAAACCCATTTCCACCTTTTTTTCCCTTCTCTTCCTCTTACTTTTTTTTTCACGTTTTTTTACGTTTTTCTCCTTTTCTGCCTCTTTTCTGGGCGTATTATTCTTCTTTTTCTTCTTTTTTTTCGTCTAATGCATACCCCATCAGTGCAGCAATGCTTATTCAATACCGCCAGCAGATGGAGACACTGGGGGATAATTTTCTAAGGATTTATACTGATTTTTCCTGTCTGAATTTGTCGCACAGAAAGTTGCAGGCCAAATATGTGTGACATATTCTGCGACTTTAGCTTCTAGAGCATTTTTACAACATTATACATAGGTGCTGAATACATAAAAAGCGACTGTTCAGCGACAGACAAGTCGCATCGGCTGAAAGTAGGCCAGAATGTCAGTCCATGTTGGAGCAGGTTTAGATACAGTCTAAAGCATAGATCTCAAAGTCTGTGCACAGAATTTAGCAAGGGCCTCGCACCTTCTGATGCATCAGGTAGGTGCACAATAGCATAGGCCTAACCCTCTGTACTTTGGTCTATATTGATGCGGGACATAGACAGCCAGCTGATGACCAATCCATTAGTGCAATGGGATGGCTGGAAGCATTTGTCTTTGCCTTTGCAATACCACAGAAGCAATGCATGGTCAATGTACAGCAATGACACACCTGTGTGAACAGCCAGGAGACCCCCCCCCCCCATGTTATGTTACATAGTTACATAGTTAGTACGGTCGAAAAAAGACATATGTCCATCAAGTTCAACCAGGGAATTAAGGGGTAGGGGGTGTGGCGCGATATTGGGGAAGGGATGAGATTTTATATTTCTTCATAAGCATTAATCTTATTTTGTCAATTAGGAACATTCAGCACCCACCCCGCTATCAAGGCAGCTGCCTATCATGTCATGCCCTACCTGCACTGGTGTGCTGGCTACTCAAATGATCCAATTAAGGAGGCCATTTAGTCAGCAGCAGCAGAAGTCCTGTGCCTGGACGCTCCAACAGGGGCCAGACACAAGCAGAAGCAGAAGCAGCAGAAGCAGCAGCAGCACCACCTTTTGTTTTTTGGCTGCAGCAGCAGCAAGGCCCACAGGGCTGGCTAGCTGGCTAGCCAGCAAGCAGGTAGCAATGAAAGTAGGAATCTTTCTTTTTAACCCTGTAAGGGGGTGGTGCACTGTACCCGAAGATACTGCCATATCGGGTCAATGCATAGGGCGACGGAAGCAAAGCTTCGAAATCGGCCCCCGTTCTCAAAAATCCATTTAATATATGGTCCCCAGATAGGGGACGTATCAGATATTAAACTGATAAGAACAGATACTACACTTGATCTTAGCCAAAAGGCCGAGAAGCGATAACCGTGAAAGGGGCGGGCCCAACAAGGTCCCCTTCATGGGCACTATCACTGCTTGCTGTCAGGGAGGCTGCCAGACAATTTTCCATGCACACTCTGGGCTGGGGGGCAGTCAACCACCAGTACACACAGCAGAACCTAAACCCATACCATTATTGCTAAGCAGCAAGACAGGGGCCCATTGCACTCCCACGGGGCCTTTTTAAATGCAATCGCATAACCCGGATTTGCCAGGAACCCTTCTTACTCCTCCTACTTGCATGTGACACTGGGCTTAGGATCTGCATAGGAAACACACACACAAGCACACACCTACCTTTGTTGCCTGCAGATGCCTCCTTGGCTGTCCCCAAACGGTATCAAACCACACCCACGGGAAGCTGTAAGCATAGAGGACATGCCTGCACCCCATTGGACTTACCTGTGTGGGTTAAATCCGGGTTATTTGACAACCTATGGCGGTGATGGTTCTGCTCAGGCAGAGCAGTGCTGATGCTCCTCATAAAGCTGTCGCTGCTGTGAAGGTTCTAGGTGACATCACAAATCCCTATGGTTACATACACAACAAAGCTGGGT